>NC_142592.1:71151638-71322152 GCF_965207765.1 Zootoca vivipara | reverse complement strand
CGGAAGTGCATCGGAAATGACCTCTTCTGGGTCGGGAGAGGCCCATACGCATGCGCACAAAGGATTTTCGGCGATTTTTTGCCGATTTTTAAGATCGTTGCCGCGCCGCGCGCCGTTAGAGCGGGCGGCGGCAGCAGGCGGCGGGGGTCGTCGCGGGCCGGATTGGGAGGCCGATTGGGCTGCATCCGGCCCGGGGGCCGTAGTTTGGGGACCCCTGAACTAAATATTCTTATATTCTTACCATTTTTATCCTATATCTTTCCAAATTACATCTAAATTTTCCCAATCATTGCTCCTTGACTTATATACTTTCCCCCTTAATTGTAAGTGTTTACTCAAACCCCGCTAGTGAGTCCGTTTCCTTATTTCTGTAAGCACATCATAAATGCTTCCCAGTCTTTTAAAAAGTCATTATTGTCCTTGTCTCTGAGTTTTCCCATAAGCTTCGCCATTTCGGCGTAGTCCCTAAGTTTCGCTTGCCATTCTTCCTTCATTGGTATCTTGTCATCCTCCCATTTTGGGGCTAGTGAAATCCTAGCCGCTCTCTTAAAAACACCCGAATTCACAGGCCTCCAATGAATCTGGAAGCTTCAGGGCAGGTAAAAGAAAGCCCTTCTTTTACTTTTACTATTACTTCCCTGGATCTAGATCAGGGTTCCCCAAACTAAGGCCCGGGGGCCGGATGCGGCCCAATCACCTTCTAAATCCGGCCTGCGGATGGTCCGGCAATCAGCATGTTTTTACATGAGTAGAATGTGTCCTTTTATTTAAAATGCATCTCTGGGTTATTTGTGGGGCATAGGAATTTTTTCATACATTTTTTTCAAAATATAGTCCGGCCCCCCACAAGGTCTGAGGGATAGTGGACCGGCCTCCTGCTGAAAAAGTTTGCTGACCCCTGATCTAGATGCTATACTCCTCTTGATGCAGCCCAGAATTGCATTGGCTTTTTGAGCTGCTGCATCACACTGCTGACTCATGTCAAGTTTGTGGTCTACCAAGACTACTAGATCCTTTTCACATGTACTTTTCTCAACCCGGGTGTCTCCCATCCTGTATTTGTGCCTTTCAATTTTTTTGCCCAAGTGTAGTACTTTACATTTCTCCTTGTTAAAATTCATCTTGTTTGCTTTGGCCCAGTTGTCTAATCTGTTAAGGTCATTTTGAAGTGTGATCCTGTCCTCTGGGGTGTTAGCCACCCCTCCCAATTTGGTGACGTCTGCAAACTTGCTCAGGATGCCCTCAAGCCCATCATCCAAGTCATTGATAAAGATGTTGAACAAGACTGGGCCCAAGACAGAACCCTGTGGCACCCCACTAGTCACTACTCTCCAGGATGAGGAGGAGCCATTGATGAGCACCCTTTGGGTTCGGTCAGTCAGCCAGTTACAAATCCACTGAATGGTAGCATTGTCTAGCCCGCATTTTACCAGCTTCTTTACAAGAATATCATGGGGCACCTTGTCAAAGGCCTTGCTGAAATCAAGATAGGCTACATCCACAGCATTCCCTTCATCTACCAGGCTTGTAATTCTGTCAAAAAATGAGATCAGATTAGTCTGACATGACTTATTTTTCAGAAACCCATGCTGATTTTTAGTAATAACTATTTGCTTAGATTCATACTGCTATGCTATTTATTTAGATGTTTTGCTTATGCTGGTCTGTGACTGTAATAAAGTACTTGACTTGACTAGTCCATACTATCGTCCCTGAAAAAAGACCCGAGATTTGCAACTGGAACATGACGAGTGTGTCCGTGAGAGAGACCGAAAATACATAATGCAATTTGCTTTTGTTTGCCCCTCTCTTTTTTTCAGGGGGGGGGGCGTTGCCGTTGTGCGTTGGGGCCCAGAAGGAATACTTGGAATCCTGAAACACCGGACTCCGTATTTAGGCATTAATCCTCACTGTGTTCAAGCAGCTGGGGGGGAGCGTGCACCAACACCCCCCCCAGTGTCCCCACATGCTGCCTCCCCCCCCCATGGTCTGGGGCAGGAAGAGGGCTTCCCCCTGTGAGCTTCAGATGCCGCCTGTTTTTCCTTCGAGCCAATCTCTTGTCCTCTCTCTGCAGAAATTTGAGCAGGGCTTCATCACGGACCCGGTGGTGCTGAGCCCGACACACACGGTGGGCGACGTCTTCGAGGCCAAGATCCGGCACGGCTTCTCGGGCATCCCGGTCACGGAGACGGGCAAGATGGGCAGCAAGCTGGTGGGCATCGTCACTTCCCGGGACATCGACTTCCTTTCCGAGAAGGATTACGGCATCGCGCTCAGCGAGGTAGGACCGGGGGCAGCAGCCAAGATGAAAGGGAAGGAAGGAAGGGGGGCAGGGGCGTGGAAGCGCAGAGCTTGAAGGGAATCCCAGGGGTCATCCAATCCAACCCCCTGCAATGTGGGTCTGGGGGAAAGAGGGCACGGCTGCCAAAAAAAGATCTCCCTTGGATTTCTGCCACTGCCGTTCACGTCCAACTTGAATTTGTGGGGTGGTCTCCCCTCTCCCGCTCAGCACCCAGTTCAAATGCCACGCCTTGTGCCTCCCTCCATCCTCTGAGAAGATTCAGGACAGAAAAAGAATGTCCTTCATCAAAATAATATGAGAATAATAATTTATTATTTATACCCCACCCATCTGACTAGCCATTCTGGGCAGCTTCCAACAAAATATTAAAAACACAATAAAACATCAAACATTAAAAGCTTCCCTAAACAGGGCTGCCTTCAGATGTCTTCTAAAAGTCTGGTAGATGTTTATTTCCTTACTATCTGAAGGTATGGCATTCCACAGGGCGGGTGCCACCACCGAAAAGGCCCTCTGCCTGGTTCCCTGCAACTTGGCTTCTCGCAACGAGGGAACCGCTAGAAGGCCCTCGGCACTGGACCTCAGTGTCCGGGCAGAACAATAGGGGTGGAGACACTCCTTCAGGTCTCCTGGGCCAAGGCTGTTTAGGGCTTTAAAGTTCAGCACCAACACTTTGAATTTTGCCTGGAAACGTACTGGGAGCCAGTGTAGGTCTTTCAGGACTGGTGTTATGTGGTCTCGGCGGCCGCTCCCAGTCCCCAGCCTGGCTGCCGCATTCTGGATTAGTTGTACTGTAGTGTGTTGGGATATGCACAGGAAAGTTCCTCAAATTATACCTGGAATGGAGGCACAGCACACACATAGTCCAACTGCGGAACTCCCTCCCACTTGAGGGCCACCAGCCGAGATGCCTTGAGAGGAAGGTCAGGCATGATCACGGAGGAGCGGGCGGTCTTCTCCCTCCGCTGTCAGAGAGAACAGGCCTCAGAACGCCCCTTGCTGGGACCCCCAGGCGGGGAGATCGCTGCTTCTGCCACTGTGGAGAAGTACGGCCATCTGTGTCGCAGGGGGTTGGACTAGATGACCCTAGGGACCCGTGATCCAATGATTATCTGATCCAGCGAAGCTCTTCTGGCGTTCTTTAAGAGGCCTAACAGCAGATCCCTCCCACCCGACCCCCAACCTTTAACGTCTTTAAAGACCACACCATAAAAATAGCATTTGTCCTAGGATCCTAGAGCGGTAGAGTTGGAAGAAACCCCGAGACCAAGCATTCCAAAAGGACTGGAACAAGTTTATATTATATTTGAAAGACAACTGTAAGCAATTGACATCATTAGCAGGGTTATCTGAAGATCTGTAAGGTGAAATGGCTACCTATTCAGGTTGAGTCATGTAATTATTTTAGATAATGATACAAGAAGGAGAGGAAACGAAGCAAAATGTAAAGTTTAATTTTGTAAACCATCAGACGGGAGGGAGGGAAGTCGTTCGGCTCGGTCGAGCCAAAGGGATAAAACAGGAGGATATGATGTTACGTAATGTGATTATATGTAAAACCAATAAAAATTATTTATTTTTTTAAAAAGGGAAGGGACCCCGAGGGACATCTAGTCCAACCCCCTGCAATGCCAGTTATTCTTTGCTAAGTGATTCTTATTTGCATCCCCCCCCCCACATCTTTCGGACTAATACTCCCGCCAGCCCCAGCTGGCACGGAGGGCACCAGGCTGGGTGTCTGGGCCGGCATGCAGTCTTTCCACCAGCCAGCGCAGGCTGGTGACTCCGACCCCCAGGCCCCAGCGGCGAGGAGGTGCAGAGGGAACCCCCACATTCCCATGCGGCCGGCAGCTTCCTGGGTCAGGCTAGGGAAACTGCAACTAATCCAGAATGCGTTAGCTAGGCTGGGGACTGGGAGCGGCCACCGAGACCCTATAACACCTTGAAAGATCTACATTTCAAAATGTCGGTGCTGGCCTTTAAAGCCCTAAACTGCCTCGGTCTAGTCTACCTGAAGGAGCGTCTCCATCCCCATTGTTCTGCCCGGACACTGGGGTCTAGCTCCGAGGGTCTTCTGGCGGTTCCCTCCCTGCAAGAGGCAAAGCTACAGGGAACCAGACAGAGGGCCTTCTCGGTGGTGGCGCCTGCCCTGTGGAACACCCTCCCACCAGATGTCAAAGAGATAAATAGCTACCTGACCTTTAGAAGACATCTGAAGGCAGCCCTGTTCAGGGAAGTTTTTAATGTGTGATGTTTTATGGTGCTTTTAATTCTGTTGGGAACCACCCAGGGTGGCTGGGGAAACCCAGCCAGATGGGCGGGGTATAAATAATACATCATCATCATTATTATTATTATTATTATTATTATTATTATTATTATTATTATTAGGGTTCCTGGCATTGCAGGACCCTTGAGGGCTGTGGGAGATTGAGAGGCGCCCCCAAAATGCCTGGTCCCAGTTTTCCTGGGATGGCAAAACGGGCTCTCTCTGTGTGTGTGTTTGGGGCCAGTTCACCCCAGCTGGCCCCCTTTCCTGCCCCCCACGCAGGTCATGACGAAGCGCAACGACTTGGTGGTGGCCCCTGCCGGAGTCACGCTGAAAGAGGCCAACGAGATCCTTCAGAGGAGCAAAAAAGGTACGGGGGGGGGTAACCCTTTCCCCCTATGGACCTCTAAGACTGGCTTTGCTGGAGCCGGTAATCTAAGCCGATTCCGCTGCAGGAATTAGCTCTCCGTAGTGAGAGAAGAACCTCCACACCCATGGGCAGTCTACCTTTGGGTACCAGGCAGTGGGGAGCCAGATAGTCAGGCCCCGCTTGCAGTCCCCCCCTCCCCCCGGTTGGCCGCTGGAAGAGCAGGGAGCTGGGTGGTTGCGGGGTCCCCTTGGGCCCGATCCGGCCGCTGGGCCGCTCTTCCTGGCCCCGAAATGGCCTGCGCCCAGGGCCGTCTCAAGCCGGTCGGGCGCCCTGGCGCAACGCCCTCCTGCCGGCCCAGCGCCCTGGCGCCCCGCGCCACCGAGACTACCCCTAGAGCCGGGCTTGCCCGCGCCAGGCTCTCAGCCACCCTGCCTCCCTCTCCCTCCCTTCGCGCAGGGAAGCTGCCCATCGTGAACGACGTGGACGAGCTGGTGGCCATCATCGCCCGCACGGACCTGAAGAAGAACCGCGACTACCCTCTGGCCTCCAAGGACTCCCGGAAGCAGCTGCTGTGCGGGGCGGCCATTGGCACCCGGGAAGACGACAAGTACCGGCTGGACCTGCTCATGCAGGCGGGCGTCGATGTGGTCGTGCTGGTGGGTGCCTGGCCGGGGGGCCGGAGGGCTGTGGCTCAGGGGGCAAGGATTCACAGAGGCGCTTTTTCAGAAGGCCTAGCTCCCCCTCCGCCAGAACCCCAGTTTTGCACCTTGAAAATAAACGAGGACAGTGGTCCCTTGCTTCTCAAATGCCTTGGCACTCAAACAACTTGGAACTCAAACACCGCAAACCCGGAAGTAAGTGTTCCGGTTTGCAAACTTTAATCGGAAGTCAAACGTGCTCCATTTTGAGTGTTACACTTCCGATTTGAGTGCCACACTTCTGTTTGGAGTGTTACGCCGAGGTCTGTCTGTTTTTGCTATTTATTTTGCATTTTTTGTTTTTGCGGCTCTTTTTGTTTTGTTTTTGTGGCTGTGTGGAAGCCACTTCAGCTCCTGAGGGATTGATTGTGTGACTGCGGTACATTGTTCGTTGCTCTCATTTCATGGATCAAGGGTCTCGTTAGATAGTAAAATTCATGTTCAATGGCTGTTTTGGGGCTTGTTTTGAAAAGTCTGGAAGGGATTCATCCGTTTTGCGTGACCTTCTTGGTTTCGGAACGGACCTCCGGAACGGATTAAGTTTGAGAACCAAGGGACCGCTGTACCTGCCTCTGCAAATTGGTGGCAGCCTATGCAATGTTAATTATATGCAGTGCCCAGGAGCTCGAGGGGGTGGGCCTGGTTCTGTCCTCTCCCCGTTCAACCCCCCCCCCACAACCCTGCGAGGTAGGCTAGGTGGAGGAAGGCAGAGGCTGGCCAGTGGGGATTCGAACCCTCGTGGAATCCTAGAACGGTAGAGTTGGGAGGGAGCGCAAGGGCCATCTAGCCCACCCCCTGCAATGCGAGAATGTTAACAGGCTCCTCTGTTCTCTTTCCTCCCCCCCCCCCCGCAAACTGCCAAAAAAAGGATTCATCTCAGGGAAACTCCGTCTATCAAATCGGCATGATCCACTACATCAAACACAAATACCCGGACCTCCAGGTCATTGGGGGCAATGGTGAGCATCTGGATGGCCTTGGCAGGGGGACATGATCCCCCCCCAAAACATTGTTCCTTCCCCCCCCCCCCCTCTTGGGGTGCTTCAGCTGAGATAATGAAGTCTGTTTTGTTTTGCTCGTTGATAAAAATTTCCGGAGGGGCGTGGGAAATAAAGGTGGAAATCGGTATGAAACGGAGAGGTTAAGTTGCAACCCTGTTTACCCGTGAGTAAGCCCCAGGGACTTCAGTGGGATTTGCTTCTGAAAATAAGGATAATAATTTTATTATTCCCCCCCCCCATTTTTTTATGGTTATGCATTCAGATACATATTTTTCCATTCTTTACCATACCTTCAAAGTTATACAATATATAAGCATCTCTTTTTAATTACATATATTTACCTTATTCCTACCCCTGTGACTTCCCTCCACCTTAGCTCGGCTTCTGTAGCTTTATATTAGAATCATAGAATCCTAGAGTTGGAAGAGACCCCAAGGGCCATCCAGTCCAACCCCCTGCCAAGCAGGAAACACCATCAAAGCATTCTTGACATATGGCTGTCAAGCCTCTGCTTAAAGACCTCCAAAGAAGGAGACTCCACCACACTCCTTGGCAGCAAATTCCACTGCTGAACAGCTCTTACTGTCAGGAAGTTCTTCCTAATGTTTAGGTGGAATCTTCTTTCCTACACCGTTTATTACTTTTAAACGGTGTTATAAAGATTGTTTGCGTATCCCCCCTGAACCATCTTTCCATGTTTTATCCTTAACTTTACGAACATCAGTCAATACATAGCGATCCTGTGGTCTTAGAACGACATTTCGTCCTCTGTTCTTCCACACATTCCCATTCTTTCTGGTTCAATTGGAACCTGATAGCCGTTAGAATACTAATACTGTAGCTAAAAATGGGGAAATGGGGAAATTGTAGAGCAGAAAAACAAACTTAGTTGGTCTTTAAGGTGCTACTGGAAGGAATTTTTGTAATTTGTTTCGACTACGGCAGACCAACATGGCTACCTACCTGTAACAAGGGCCATAGGCAGGGCCGGCGCGTCCATTAAGGCGAACTAGGCAGCTGCCTAGGGTGCCAAAATGGAGGGGGCGCTGGCCAGCCTGCCCGCCGCCCACCTGAAGCCGCTGAGTTCGGCGCCCCTGGTGGCCAGGCGCCCTGGCGCCTTGCGTCACCCAGCCCAGGCCAAGGAACGGCCCTGGTGGCGCTCGCTTGCTCGCTCGAGCCGGGCCTACCCCTGCAGCAGCTAGCGCGCCGAGATTGGGCTCCAGAGGAAGCAGGGGAAGGCCGTGCCAGAAACAGGGAAGGCCGCTAGCTGACAAGGTAAAGAGACTGCTTTTTACCCCTTCCCCTCACCAACAACCAAGGAACTCTCTTTTTATTTTTAATTTTATTTTTTCTACTTTTTAATTTTTTTCTCTTTTCTCTTTTCTCTTTTTCTCTTTTCTCTTTTTAATTTTTCTATTTTCTATTTTTATTTTCATTTATTTCTTTATTTTATTTTTTTATTCCACTTTTTATTTTTTCTAAAAAAGGTCAACAACTCTGGGAAATTGGGGGGGGGGCGGGGGCGCCAGAAGGTGATCTCGCCTAGGGCGCAAAAAACCCTAGCCATAGGTTTATTATTTCTACACCCCAGCCGCTTCTGAGTAGACATGCGAGTGTCGAGCTGGACAGGGACCCTCAGGGGCCAAGGCAGGAACCTCCGCCGTGCCAGAGTGGATTTGGCCGGCCAGGTATTTCACAGGTACCTTTGCTTTCTCCCCTATTGGATGCACAGTGGTGACAGCAGCGCAGGCCAAGAACCTCATCGACGCCGGGGTGGACGCTCTGCGGGTCGGCATGGGCTGCGGGTCCATCTGCATCACACAGGAAGGTGAGCCCCGGCCGGGAGCGGGTTCGAACGTTACCAAGAGAGGGAGGGAAGCTCCCAAATGCTGCGCCCTTTATATATATACAGTGGTGCCTCGCTAGACGAATTTAATTCGTTTCACGGGTCTTTTCTTATAACGAAAAATTCGTCTAGCGGATCCCATAGGAATGCATTGAATTTTTTTTGAATTTTTTTTTTGCCCATAGGAACACATTAATTGAATTTCAATGCATTCCTATGGGAAACCACGATTCGCTAGATGAATTTTTCATAAAACGAATTCGTCTAGCGAGGCAACCTCCGCTAGCAAAAACCTTTTGTTAAGCGGAAATTTCGTTAAGCAGGGCATTCGTTAAGCGAGGCACCACTGTATATTGAATTTTACAGTTTTATCACCATCACAATAGAATATAGATCCCCAACCCCTCCCCCCATGACTTCCTTTTCTGGTTTGTTTGTTTTTTCATATTATCTCTCCCTGCTTATTGGTTATTTCTTATTCTTAATTTTTTAAAAAAATAATCATTATTATTCCCTTATCACTTTAACATGGTGTTTCTACAGTATTTCTGCATTTGTTTTGTTAATTGCGAGTGTTTAATCAAACCCTGCGAGTGAGTCCATTTCTTTACATTGATTCTGTAGATAGGACAGAAACGGTTCCCGGTCTTTCTTAAAATCTCTGTTGTCTTTGTCTCGGAGCCTTTCCACTTATTTTTCCCATTTCAGCGTATTAGTCCATCGGTTTCCCTCGCCATTCTTCTTTAGTTGGTATTGCAGCCCTCTTCCATCTTTGCGCTAGCAAGATCCTGGCCACAGTGGTAGCATGCGCCCTTTCTTCCTAGCTGCATCCCGTAAGCCCCAGAACCTATTTCCGTTCCCAGGGGTAAGGCAAGAAAAAGAGGCCGCCTCTGAGCATATGCAGAGGGCAGTTCCTTCAAGGCCACGTCATCGCAGGCGCCCTCCTCCCAGTCCTCCTGGGATTAGGGGAGTCTCACATGCTTCCCTTCCTGCTTCTCCCTTCGAGTTCTCTGCCGCCTAACCTGAGCTTGCTTTTTTCCTTCTCCCTCCCCGCCCCGTTTCCTTTCGTGTCGTGTCTCGCAAACAAGACCACTAAATCATCCTCACTATTTAAACCACACACCCTCACAGCTCAGAATCTGGGGGTTCTCCAGGAGGCTGGCCCCCTGGCAGTGACTGCCCCTCTTCCTTTTCTCTCTCCTGGCCAGTGATGGCGTGCGGCCGGCCCCAGGGCACAGCGGTCTATAAAGTAGCAGAGTACGCCCGCAGGTTCGGCGTACCGGTCATTGCCGATGGCGGGATCCAAACCGTGGGCCACGTGGTCAAGGCGCTTTCTTTGGGAGCCTCGACAGGTGAGCTGGGAATCCTGTCGCCATCATCATCATCATTAATAACATTCATATTATTTATTATTAATAATAATAATAAAATGCATGCTGGTGACCTCTTCCTCCTCTGGCCGAGCAGCTAAGCAGGGAAGGAGTTGACGCTTTGCTCTGTGTGTCCGTTGCTGATGCTTGTTGATTTTTATTTTTTTTAATTCATAATAGAAAACATAATGTAAATGGGAAAAAGAGGCAAAAACAGCTACAAAAGAGAAAGGGAAAGAGAAGAGAAGAGAAGGAAGCGGGAAAGGGAGAGAAGGAAAGGAAAGGAAAGGAAAAAGAAGTCATTAAAAAGAGGACTTCTGATTTTCCATCTGCTGGTTATGTAAAAAAAAGTTATTTAAGACATTCAGTCTAGGATAACATTAATCTTCTCTGCTTTCTGTTAACTGATATTTCTTTTACGTCCAGGTGTCTCAGAAGCATTCATTTCCTTTTCCCATGGAAGGTCCAAGAGGGCTTCCCAAATTAGGTTTATTCTTGATAAATGTCCGGCATGTTTTTTCTTTAATGTCCCCTTGGCCTCCAGTATTTCCTCCCCCCCAGGCCTCCAAACATATTGGGAAAGCGTAAATTCTTCCGTCCATGTTAAAGTCTCTCCACTTCATATCACCCTAATATTCCGTAATTCTTTTCTTGTTGTATATCCTTTAATCCAGGCATCCCCAAACTCGGCCCTTCAGATGTTTTGGAACTACAATTCCCATCATCCCTGACCACTGTTCCTGTTGGCAAGGGATGATGGGAGTTGTAGTCCCAAAACATCTGGAGGGCCGAGTTTGGGGGTGCCTGCTTTAATCGATGCCCAGCTCAGTCTACTCCAGTTCCAGTCCCTGTTGAATTCCCATCTCCTCTCCTTCCTTGGAGGTTTTTGAGCAGAGGTTGGACGGCCACCTGCCATGGATGCATTAGTTGAGAGTTGCAGGGGGTCAGACTGGATGACCCCCGGGGGGTCCCTCCCAGCTCTAGGACAGCCCTACCCACAGAGTTTCTCCAGTCCTCTTTCCGAGCTGTCTGGGTTGGTGTCCCCCAGCTCCGCCATGCCCTTGGGATTCTCCCATGTGCTCTGGCCCTGAGCCCCCTTTCTCCCTCTCTCTCTCCCCCCCACCCCCCAGTGATGATGGGCTCCTTGCTGGCTGCCACCACCGAGGCCCCCGGCGAATACTTCTTTTCGGACGGGGTCCGGCTGAAGAAGTACCGGGGGATGGGCTCCCTCGACGCCATGGAGAAGAGCAGCAGTAGCCAGAAGCGCTACTTCAGGTATGGAGCAGGGGGAGCTGGGCGGGGGCACCTGGGATAAGGAGAAGGAATCATTTATTGGCCAAGTACCAACATACGTACAGGACTTGGAATTTTGCTTCGGCTACATTGCAGTGTAAACGTACCTTATACCAACATTGTTCCACATACAATACAATAGCACGGCAAACCCCACCCATAACTGGCCTCCCCTTCCGCTACACAACTACGAATTTAACAATTTGATGGCACAAGGGGGGAAAACTGTTCCTGTGCCCAGCCGTTTTTGTGTACAGAGTCCTGTAGCGACACCCAGATGGAAGTAAATCAAACAGATGATGACTGGGATGCAAAGGATCTGTGATATAAAAGGATGTCATATAGAGGAGGGAGAAAGGTTGTTTTCTGCTGCTCCAGAGAAGCAGACACGGAGCAACGGATTCAAACTTCAAGAAAGATGATTCCACCTAAACATTAGGAAGAACTTCCTGACAGTAAGAGCTGTTCGGCAGTGGAATTTGCTACCAAGGAGTGTGGTGGAGTCTCCTTCTTTGGAGGTCTTTAAGCAGAGGCTTGACAGGCATAGGTCAAGAATGCTTTGATGGTGTTTCCTGCTTGGCAGGGGGTTGGACTGGATGGCCCTTGTGGTCTCTTCCAACTCTATGATTCTATGATTCTAGAAGAAGAAGAAGAGAAGGAGGCAGAAGTCACAAATGTTAGGAAAACATTGTGGTCTCTTCCAACTCTACAACTCTATGATTCTATGACAATTTGCTCTGTTCTCTTCCTAGTTCAGACAGGATAAAGTGTCTCTATTGAAGGCAAACTAGCACCCATTACCCTTTCTGCAATTCTTACTGCTCGTTGGCGCCCTTTCTTGTCCACCTCGGAGGCTGTGCCATACCAGGCAGTAATAGAATTACAGAGAACGGTTTCAATGATACCTCTGTAAAATTGGATCAACACTTCCTGGGGCAAATTAATTTTTCTTGGTGCGGGCTGTGGAGGGGGGGGCGCTCCTTCCTTGCCTTTGCACAGGTCGGACACAAGTTCATTCCAAGGGGCAGCGACTTCCAGGCAGGGGCGGAGCAAGGGGGGCAGTGGGTACCAGGTGTTATCCGGGGGGGTGACATTCGGCCCAAGCCTAGAGCTCCCCCCCTTCCCCTGGCTCGCTGTAGGCTTGGGAGTTGCGGGCAACACACCGGGTACCACCTGTCCTTGCTACGCCTCTGCTTCCAAGGGAGTCGCAGCAGAGAAACCTTCCCCAAAATGGGGCCCTCCAGATTTTATTTTATTTTACTGCAGCCCCCATAAAGCCCGAAGCAGATTAGGTCCAGCCTATCAGAATGACCCCAACCTCCGAGGCAAACCTGCCGGGCTCTGAGATCTTCAGGGGAGGTCCTTCTCTCGGTCCCGCCCCCCTCACAATCCCACTGGGTGGGGGACGCAGGAGAGGGCCTTCTCGGTGGTGGCTTCTCCCAGGCAACTTTGGAACTCCCTGCCTAGGGAAGCCAGACCGGCTCCCTCCTTGCTCTCCTTCTGCTGGCAGGGGAAGACTTTCCTTTTTTGTAATAAGCAATTTATTGACTTTATAATAATAAAGAAAAATAATGATAAACACATTTTTAAACCATAATTTTTGCGTGACTTCCCTCCACTCCCCTTCTTGGTTCCATTATTTTGTACTAGTTTGTGCACGCCCATCAAACCGTATACTCTTAAGAATCCGATTTTAAAACCTCCTTCATCTTATTACAAGTGACTTTAGAAAGTTATCCTAATGTAGAGATCTATACACAAAGCTTGTTGTTGTTGTTTAGTCGTGTCCGACTCTTCGTGACCCCCTGAACCATAGCACGCCAGGCACTCCTGTCTTGCACTGCCTCCCGCAGTTTGGTCAAACTCATGTTCGTAGCTTCGAGAACACTGTCCAACCATCTCATCCTCTGTCGTCCCCTTCTCCTTGTGCCCTCCATCTTTCCCAACATCAGGGTCTTTTCCAGGGAGTCTTCTCTTCTCATGAGGTGGCCAAAGTGTTGGAGCCTCAGCTTCACGATCTGTCCTTCCAGGGAGCACTCAGGGCTGATTTCCTTAAGAATGGATAGGTTTGATCTTCTTGCAGTCCATGGGACTCTCAAGAGTCTCCTCCAGCACCATAATTCAAAAGCATCAATTCTTCGGCGATCAGCCTTCTTTATGGTCCAGCTCTCACTTCCATACATCACTACTGGGAAAACCATAGCTTTAACTATACGGACCTTTGTCGGCAAGGTGATGTCTCTGCTTTTTAAGATGCTGTCTAGGTTTGTCATTGCTTTTCTCCCAAGAAGCAGGCGTCTTTTAATTTCGTGACTGCTGTCACCATCTGCAGTGATCAAGGAGCCCAAGAAAGTAAAATCTCTCACTGCCTCCATTTCTTCCCCTTCTATTTGCCAGGAGGTGATGGGACCAGTGGCCATGATCTTGGTTTTTTTGATGTTGAGCTTCAGACCATATTTTGCGCTCTCCTCTTTCACCCTCATTAAAAGGTTCTTTAATTCCTCCTCGCTTTCTGCCATCAAGGTTGTGTCATCTGCATATCTGAGGTTGTTGATATTTCTTCCGGCAATCTTAATTCCGGCTTGGGATTCATCTAGTCCAGCCTTTCGCATGATGAATTCTGCATATAAGTTAAATAAGCAGGGAGACAATATACAACCTTGTCGTACTCCTTTCCCAATTTTGAACCACTCAGTTGTTCCATATCCAGTTCTAACTGTAGCTTCTTGTCCCACATAGAGATTTCTCAGGAGACAGATGAGGTGATCAGGCACTCCCATTTCTTTAAGAACTTGCCATAGTTTGCTGTGGTCGACACAGTCAAAGGCTTTTGCATAGTCAATGAAGCAGAAGTAGACGTTTTTCTGGAACTCTCTAGCTTTCTCCATAATCCAGCGCATGTTTGCTATTTGGTCTCTGGTTCCTCTGCCCCTTCGAAATCCAGCTTGCACTTCTGGGAGTTCTCGGTCCACATACTGCCTAAGCCTGCCTTGTAGAATTTTAAGCATAACCTTGCTAGCGTGTGAAATGAGCGCAATTGTGCGGCAGTTGGAGCATTCTTTGGCACTGCCCTTCTTTGGAATTGGGATGTAGACTGATCTTCTCCAATCCTCTGGCCATTGCTGAGTTTTCCAAACTTGCTGGCATATTGGGTGTAGCACCTTAACAGCGTCATCTTTTAAAATAGTTCAGCTGGAATATCATCACTTCCACTGGCCTTGTTATTAGCAATGCTTTCTAAGGCCCATTTGACTTCACTCTCCAAGATGTCTGGCTCAAGGTCAGCAACCACACTACCTTCTTTTCTTTTTCTCTCTCTTCTCTTTTTCTTTCTCTTTCTCTTTCTCTCCCCCTCCTTCTCTTTCTCTCTCTTTTCATTTATTCTCTGTAAGGTTACCCTATTTATATTCATATTTATATAGTTAGCTGAGATCATACAACCATTTTATTAGGTGCATTGTAATCACTATTCCAATCTAAGAATATCCAATGTAAGACAAGCTCATTTCCCCCCCCCTTTAGATTCCCTCCCTTGTAGGTGTGGAAAAAAATTTTTTTGGGGGGGGGGGATAAAAATAAAAAGTGAATTTGGTACGTTAGCAGGTTTCCAGATTAGCCACCCGAAGGTTTGATGGACGGGAAGAGGAAATGTGTTTGGACGGAGGCCAGGGGTGAAGTGGGGCTCCGGAGGCGGTGAAAGGTGACCCACATCTCCTCCTGCCTTTTCAGCGAGGGGGACAAGGTGAAGGTGGCGCAAGGCGTCTCTGGCTCCATCCAGGACAAGGGCTCCATCCAGAAGTTCGTGCCCTACCTGATCGCTGGCATCCAGCACGGCTGCCAAGACATTGGCGCCAAGAGCCTCTCCATCCTGCGGTGAGTCCCTTGGGGTGCCCTCTCTTTCCTCGCGGGGTGTGTGTGTGCGGGACCAGGGCTGGATTCAGCTCCTGAGGGTCATGGGGCCCTTTCTATCTTGTCAAGGGGTCCCTGTTTTTAGTGTCAAATAGATGCTATAGGGTCCTGGATGGACCTCACAGGGACCTCAAGCCATTTGCACATCACAAAATGTGTATTTTTTCCAAAGTCATGGTTGAACTGAAATGCAGTTAAGAAGTCTATTAACAGTGAAATGCAATGAAGAAGTCGTCTATTAATTGTGAAATGATTATGAAGCTCTAACTCGGAATGATTTTTTTTATTCGTAACGAACTTAGCAATGCAAACCCATTGGCATTGGGCAAGGACAAAAGTACCTTTAGAAACACAATTCACAAAGACTCATAATCTAGTCTCTAGAAACTTTGCTATAATGTGAAATAATAATAGCAAACCAGAGATATTTGAGGGAGCAGGCGGGACCCATGACTCACATCCTAGGAGCCTACACAACACAAATCACTGTTGCTGGATATAGGTTTTATTTCATTTGTTTTTTATCTTACATTTTGGAAATGTACATCCAGTTTTTTTTCCTTTAAATTTTCTTGTTTAGCTTATACGTAAATCTGGCACTGTTCGGGACGCAGACTTTTGGGAAGGGGGCCCTGGCGCCGATGTGTCTCCCCGCAGTCCCTTCCATTGCAGCTGCCGCTCCTTCAGAAGTGAGGGGATGTGCTAGCGCCCATTGATTGCCTTTGTACCCCATAAATGAGTCCCGTCTTCTGCCTCCTGCAGCAGGGAGTTCCACAGTTTAGCTCTGCCCTGTAAAGGGGGGGGGATGTGGCTCCTCTCCCTTTCTCTGGCACGGGAAATTTGGAGGAGGGTTGACCAGGAGGGTGAATGCTGGATCCCAGGCCCCTTGCTGTGGGGCAGCTGCTCAAGCGCCGTAGGGAGAGCGCCTTCTGCCTGTTGGCAGGCTTCCCTTGAAATCTCACATTCTCACAACTTCTTGGCGACGTTATTTTCCTCTCTGCGCAGAAGGTGGGTGGGAGCAAGCGGGTGGAAATAAACGGCAGCTTTTTCTCAGCTGACAACGCCAGCCCAGGTGTCGCCCATGTGACTGAGGAAACTACGTCAAACGGACGTGGCCTGAGGCTGCCAAGGGGGCGTTTCTGAGGAAATGGCAAGCCTGGAGGGGTTCCGTTGGGGAGGCAGCTTACGAGCGAGCAGCCTCTGCGTTTTTCTTCCTTTTAAAATCACACCCGAGTCCTGGTTATTTCGGTTTGGTTATTTATAGATGGTTACCCTTCCTTCCTTCCTTCCTTCCTTCCTTCCTTCCTTCCAACCGGATTTCCAAGAAAAGAAGAATCTTTTAAGCCAACTCTGCCAAAAAAGAGAGAACAATTTTCCTGGAGACTTTAGTTGAGATCCCTACATTGCAGGGGGTTCGACTAGACGGCCCTTGCTCTCTTTCGACTCTTCGATTCTATGATTCTGTTAAGAGAGGGGCATTGGTGAGCCCCCTGGGTGCTGGAGATTTTGCTGGATCAGGCCCATCTCATCCAGCATACTGTTCCCGCAGCGGCTGACCCAAATGGGAAACCCGCAAGCAGGATTCGAACACAAAGCCTCCGAGGCCCGGTTGAGGGCGCATTCGGAGAAGGGTCAGAAGGCAAGAGGGGTCTTCAGAAGTTTTCAGGGCTGGCAGGCGGTCTGTCACAGATGGACCAGGCTCTCTCTTTTCAGTTTTCCAATTTTTGGGGGGATCACAGTTCCCAGCATCCCTGACCACAGGTCCTAGAGATGATGGGAGTTGTAGTCCAGCAACCGCTGGAGATCCGAGTTTCCCTGGTACCCTGGCATGAAGGAAAAGCAAGCAAGAGGCGAGCATGCCAGCTGCTTCTGAAACGATGGGAGCTCTTCTTCGCGCAAAGTGTGGCGAAACTGCGGAACTCCCTGCCACAGGAGGCAGCGCTGGCTTTAAAAGGAGGAAAGGGTGATCAATGGCTTCTAGCCAGGCTGGCTCTGCCCCTGCCTCTGTGCTTAAAGACGGGGTGGTTTAGCTGTCGTGGTTTGGCCAGGCGGGTCCAGGGGGTGACTGTGGCTTCCTGTTGGTGGGGGAAGTGCTGCCCAATGGTTAGAGCTGTTGGACAGTAGAAGAGGGACTGAGTTGGAGCGGTTATGGTGGTGCGCGGCAGCCTCTTCACTGGGGCTGGCCGGGGACACTGTAGTTGCACCCTGAGGGGGTGGGATGGACTAGATGCCCCCTGGAGACCCCCCCTTCCACCTCAGACGCTTAGCCGCCAGCATCTCCTTTGCAGGTCCATGATGTACTCCGGTGAATTGAAGTTTGAGAAGCGGACTATGTCGGCCCAGATCGAGGGGGGCATCCACGGCCTGCACTCGTGAGTACCCCCACCCACCTTTCGCCCTGAAAATCCATCGCCATCTAGCCCCCCCTTTTCTGCTTTCCTCGGTGCTGCCCTCGCCTCCGTTCCTGCTCTCAAACCTCCTTCCTGCCTGAGCACAGACCCCCCCCCCAAAGGACCCTGGACTCTCCTGCCCCCCCCACACCTTTCATGGGCTTGTCTAGGGAGAGAAGGGGGCCACCCCACTGCCTGCCCCTGGCTTCTTGGGGGGCAGCCTCGGAGAGAGAGGCCAGCTGCACCCCCAGCTTCTCGGAAGGGTGGGTGTTCTTTTTTTGGGGGGGGGTCATTTCCTCCCTCCAACCTCTTCCTGCGTTGCAGGGGGTGGGACTAGATGCCCATTCAGGTGTCCAGGGCCAAAGCCGTTTAGGGCTTTCAAGGTCAGCCCCCAAGATCCTTTAGGACCGGCGTTCTATGGTCCCAACAGAACTATACAGTGGTACCTTGGTTCTCGAACGGCTTAGTAGTCGAACAACTTGGAACCCGAACGCCGCAAACCCGGAAGTAAGTGCTCCAGTTTGCGAACCTTTTTCGGAAGCCGAACACGCTCCGTTTTGAGTGCCCCGCTGAAGTCGGTCTGTTTTTGCTCTTTATTTTGCATTTTTGTTCTTGCGTCTTTTTTTGTTTTGTTTTTGCGACTGTGTGGTGCCCAGTTCAGCTCCTGACGGGTGGATGGTGTGACTGCAGCACCCTGTTTATGGCTTTCGTTTTACGGATCAAGGGTCTCGTTAGATAGTAAAATTCATGTTCAATGGCTGTTTTAGGGGTTGCTTTTAAAAGCCTGGAATGGATTAATCCGTTTTGCATGACTTTCTATATGGGAAAGGCGCCTTGGTTTTTGGGAACGCTTTGGTTTCGGAACGGACTTCCGGAACGGATTAAGTTTGAGAACCAAGGGACCACTGTATTGTAGAGTTGTAATGGATCCCAGGGCCTTCTAGTCCAAGAATCGCAGGGGGCTGGCCATCCTGCGGCCGTTTCTCTGAGCCAGGCTCCACTACCCATCTAGGCAGCCCCAGAGACTTCGAACCCAAGGAGGAGGGGGTCCTTTTCTCCCTGGGGCCATTGGGAAACTGGCAAGCAGGATCCGAGCCCAAGTGCCCTCTTCTTCCCTCCTGCGGCTTCCAGCAACTGGGATGCAGGAGCAGGCAGGCTTGCCTCTCACCTGTATAAGGATTTGTCCAATAGTCCAATGCCATCGCTGTCTCCTGCGGCAGGAGGGAAGTTCTGCAGTGTGCGAAGGGTTTCTGTCATCTGATCTGTCCTGAACCCTCCGAAAGGTGGGGGACAGGTTGGTTCTTTGGAGGTGCGGGGGCCCCCCAGGATCAAACTCTGCCCGCACAGGACAGTCGATCTGGAGCAAATCGGCGACCAAGGCCACCCCCATCTTTCAACCCCACCCCACCCCCTGGGGCAATGAGGACAGGAGGCATCTTTGGGCGGGGGTCTCAGGTTAGGAAGGCGAGCCACCCGCTTGCGTCATGGGGTTTAGCGGGAGGGTGGCAGCTGCTCATAGACCCCCAAAGTAGCCTTTTCCCTGGCAGTTCCTGGAACCAGCTGCATAGCTGGGTCCCTCAATTGCGGAAGGAATCGCCCCAACCCAGCCGCATACACCCCCCCCCAAATAAAAAGGCCTGCTCTGTCTCTTTTTCTCTGCAAGAGTTCTCTTGCTGCCGTGCTTTTCGCCCCACAGACCCCATTTCCTTTGGCTCAAGAAGGCTGGGCCAGTTTCATATTGATAGTGACTGAGCTGGGAATCGGGGGGGGGGGTGCCTCGCAAGTCTGTTTTTAAAAAAAAATGAGGGGAAGTGGATATTCCCAGAGCCCTGGACGCATTGGATTTCTGGTTTGGGACGCCTCGTGTTTCTAGCCCTGGTGAGAAGTTGTGGGGCCAACCAAGGCCAGAACCACGGGGGAAGTGGTAGCCGACCTTCCCCGTGCCCCTTGGAGCCCACCCCCAGCTCCCCAGTCCCCCCCCTCTCTTGTTCCAGTCCCACAGAACTTGCCAGCAACCCCGTGGGAAAGCACATTTCCTCCCTGCGTAAGACGGGGCAAATAAGAGTTGTGCAACTTTATGGAACCATCCCCGAAAATGAGGGGGGTGGGCCGGGGGTCATGTTCCTGGGCCCTGCCGCTGGTGGCCCCTTCGCCAGAGAGAGGCAAAGCTCTGAACCTGCCTTGGAGTGTGGCGGCATCCTCACGGTTCCTGGCGCATACTGGGCCAGGCACCCCACGCGCCATGTTCTCTAAAGTGGGGCATGACCACATCTTCTGCGAGAGGTTCGGTTTCTAGGGTTCCATGCGTACCCCAAAATTGCATATACTCAAACAGGGTGGGGGGGGAGAGAGAGAGAATCCCCCGCACTCCCAGACCCCCCATGCCAAGGGGTCTTCGCCAGGCAAGCAAGGCGGGGAGCTTAAAAGCTCTTTTTGTGCCGGGTACCCCAAGTCAGAAAGAGCTTTCACACGCTCTGCCATGCTTTGGGGGCAAGACCCGCCAGGGGCGCCAGCTCTGGGAGGCCAGAGGTGTTCGTGCGAGACTCTGCGGGGATTTCTGTGGCTCTGGGTTCGAGTCCCTGTGAGCGCCCCAGAGCCGGCGCGTTGAGCGCCCCCAAAGAGCTTTTTCACTCTCTGCTCTGCTTGGATTTCACACGCGCCATTTCAGCCTGCCTGCCTTGAACCGTGTGCGCGGTTGAAACAGCGCAAGTTAAATGCAGATTGGATGTGATGGGAGAGCTTTGGCCCCTCGTGTCCCGGGGTGCATCTCTATGTATTCCCGGGGTGCCCCTTTTGGAAGTTCTTCCCCTGCAGGGTTTGGGTGGGCATGTGGGGTGGGGGTGTCAGGAAATGGCACTTCAACCTTCGCTGCAGATTCCTGCAACCTGGATGGTTTGGACTCCCGACTAAGAAGATCAGAAGAGCCTGCAGAATCATGCCCTTTACGCTCGCAGAATTGGGTGCCTGCTTGGGCAAGGGGGCCCTGGGGACGTAGCAAAACATTAGAAACCCACGGGCTTCCCTCGCCTTCTCTTCCACCTCAATCTCCCCCTCCCCCCAAAACTCCGGCTTTCCATTTTGCAGCCTTGTTTGATCTGAAATCAAAGGCTTCTGAAAGATGAGGCTGGATCAGGCCCAAAGGGGGGCCCATCTAGTCCAGCCTCCTGTCCTCCCACCAGCCAACCAGGTGCCCCTTGTGGGTAACCAGCGAGCAGGATTCGAACACAGGAGCCATGGCCTCCCCTCCTCGTTTCCCCCAGCAACTGGCATTCAGAAACATCGCTGCCTCTGGTCATTGTGGCTGGGGGCCATTGATTTGGTCTCCTCCTCATTTTAAGCCGTTGTGGCTTTGTGGCCCCCTTGCCTCCTGTGGCAGTGAGTTCCGCAGCTCGCCTTTGCACTGTTCCATCCCTGGCTTTGGAGAGGCGAGAGGGGGATTCTGGGATTCCAGCCAAGAGCATGTCTCCCCCTTAGATGTTGGCCGGCATGGGGCGGCCTTGTCCGTTCTCTCTCCCAGGCCCCTGCCCCCGTTCTTGGCTGTGTCCCCTTTGCGTGTGGGTCGGAAGGCGAGGGGCCGAAGCTTTGCTGGGGCCATAGAGGGGCCTGGGGGCTCTTGCCTAGTGCTGGCTTGGGAGCGGGACCCCCAGCAGGCGCTGGGGGGGGTGACGGGGCAGGCGTAGCAGCCGTGGGGCTTCCGGCTTGGTGGCGGCAGCTCTGCTGGCGATGGCGTTTTTGGGGAGGGGGCTGCGCACCTGTGTGTGTCCTGGGCAGGAACACGTTGACCTTGTGACCTTCTCTCTCTCTCCTGCCCACGCCCATGGCCGCCTTCCTGTAGTTTTACGTTTCTGCCATGTAAGTAACTGGGGCAGGGAGTTCCGCAGGTCCGTCCTGTCCCCGTCCCCACCCCGCGTGTCTTGGATGTGGGTCAGCTGCTGCATTCTTCCCCTCTGTTCTCCCCCCGGGCACTTTGGGGGGATAGTTACAGCTGGGGGGCCGGGGGGGGAACACAACCCCTCTCAACTCGAACACCCCCACCGCTTTTGCAAGCTTCCCCCCTGCTCTCCCCACACCACCGACCCCCCAAGATGGTGGATCTGCAATGAGCGTTGTAAGGCTACTCTCCCCAGCCCCAGAAAAGCTTCCTTTTCTCTCGGAGCCCCTCAACCCCCGGCCTCTCTGGGCTGCTGGGAATCGGGGCCCGGGGCCCGGAGGCGAGGGCCAAAGAGGCAGCTGCCAACTCTGGCCTGACCCGAGTACCACCTTTGGACAACGACGTGGTCCAAGGAGCCTGTCCTGGCCAGACCCTCTCTGGTCACTCTCAGGCAATCCCGAGCACCTGCCACGGATGCTTACGCTGAGATCCCTGGATTGCAGGGGGTTGGATTGGATGACCCCTGGGGGTCCCTCCCAGCCCCAGCCCTGCAATTCTGCATCTCTATGACGAAAACAACTAAATCCCCCCCTCCCCCGGGATTCCCCGCTTTGCAGTGAGCATGAATGTGTAAAGCAGCCACCCCCAAACTTTGGTCCTCCAGATGTTTTGGACTACAATTCCCATCATCCCCGCCCACTGGTCCTGTAGCTAGGGATCATGGGAGTTGTAGGCCAAAACATCTGGAGGGCCGCAGTTTGGGGATGCCTGGTGTAAAGCAAGACCTGGGGTGGGGGGTGGTCTGCTTTTGGGGAAAGGGAGACCAGGATGGGCGCCCACTGCCCGCCAGTCTTGCCCTTTGCCCCAGGGGTACTTTGGTGACCCCAAGGAGGGTGCGCTGCGCCTGCTGGCTCCCGAAGGTCTGTGGGGGGGGGGCGCAGGTGCTGTCCTGCGCACATGCGCTGCACGAAGGCCTCAGATGCCCCCTGGCGCTGCTTCTTTGCAAAGAGAGGCACAGCTGAGCCAATGGGGGTGGGAGGTAAGGGGTGGGGAAAGGGGGGAGTTCCAGCGCCTTGCCGTTGGCACCCGTCTTCAGCTGGGGGTTCCCTTCTGCACTCCCCACAGCTGTCTTGCGGGGGGCTGGACTAGATGTCCCGTGGGTCCCTTCCAGCTCTGATATTGTGGCTCCGAGGTTTCCGGCCCCCTTGCCTGCCTGGCTCCCAAGCTACCCCCCACACCCCCCATCCCACCCCTCACCGCATTGCCTGGCTTCCTCCTCCCTCCTCTTCTCATGCACCTTTCATACCTTGCTGCCTCCCCAGAGTCTATGAGTGATCCTCCGTTTGGTGTTAGGCAGCCGGGGGGGAGAGGGGAACCTGGGAGTGATAAAGGCCCCCTTCCAGTGGGGTGGAGGGGCTTTTGGGGGAGGGAGGGATCTTCACGAGAATAAGCAGACCTACTTCCTTGGCGCAGACTGGGCAGGTCTAGATGTAACCTCTCGGGGGTCCTTCTCCCCTGCCCCACCTCGAGGGGCTTGGAGGGGAAAGCAACCCTGGCGTGGGATGTGGGGAGAGAGACTCTGGCTCGGAAGCCATGCTCTCCAAGCAACCCCCAACTTCCGGGGTCAGGCAGAATCTGGATGCCAGAGCGCTGCCGCCTGTCCTGCAGGGGGCGTTGGAGAGAATGGGGCCTGCCTCACAGGGGGTTGGGCTGGATGACCCCCGGGTCCCCTTCCGACGCGACAATTCCGTAACCCCGCGTCTGACGCCTCCTTTCCCCTCTCTCCGCAGTTACGAGAAACGGCTGTACTGAGGACGGATTCCGGAGCAGCGGCGCCCAGCGAGCGGCCCCCACCGTCCCAGCCCCCGTCGCCCGATGCCGGCGCACCTGAAGGGACGGGCTCACCTGGCCGCCCCCCCGACCTCTCAGGCTGCGCTGACGGGCAAAGACTTGCACTACAAACAACCTGGCTGCAGCCAGAGCTGTGTGCCACCCTCCTCTCTCTGTCTCGCTCTGTCCATCTCTCTCTTTCTGCCCCAGCACTGGAGGGGGGGGGCGACTGACTCTCCCCACCATAGGGCAGGACAGATCTCTGCTGGAAGTCTCCGGGGGGGGGAGGACGGCGTGACACCCCCTCCATGCTTGTCCTTAAGGGCCTGCTCCCCCCCCCCCGCTGCGGCACAGTTGAGGGGAGGAGGGGGCTAGTGGCCAGGCCCTCTGCTGTGGGAGCCAGGATCCTGGGACCAGGCGCCCCCCCTACACCCCACCCCAAATCGGGCCCCCCAAATTCCCAGGAGCTGTTGGGGCCGAGGGGCTGCCCCCCTCGCTCCACCCCCACCCCAGCCAGGCTTGCTGGGGTGCCCACTTTCCCTTCTGATGTTAATTTGGGGGGGGGGACAGAAGGGGGAGAGCCAGGGAAAAAACGTCCCCAGGGGACTCTGCAGCCCATCTCATCTCAGGACCCTCAGGTGGTTTGTGCAGTTGGGGGCAGCTGCACTCGGGGGGGGGGGGAATGGGACACTGAGGCAGTTGGGGTGGGGTCACAGCCTCTCCCTTAAAGCCTGTCTCGATGGCTGGCGGGGGCCGCACCCTGCCCCTCTGGCCAGAGGCATGTTTGGATCTCGTTCCTGCCAAGCAACAGGGGGGGTGGCAAACCCTCGCCCCCCCTCCTCTTGGCCTCTGGGGGTGGGGTGGGGCCCGGCTGGGTCTTGGGGGCTCCTTCAGAGTTGCACCCCCCTCCTCCCTCCCCCCTCGCCTAAAGGCTGTAACTCTTGCGCATGCTGACGGTCTCCTCTTGTGTCACTGTGTATTATTAAAGAATGATAAAGCTACGGAGCATCATTTAATGGTCGCAAGGGGGGCGCAGCCGAGAACAGGGGGGCAGGGGCCCGGGGGAGAGAGAACGGACAAGGCCGCCCCATGCCAGCCAAGTCCTGGGCACTTCCATTGCAACAGCCTGCAGCGCTCTCCATTGGGACCCCCAACTCCAGCCCCCCTCCTGGTTGCAGCCTCCTGGAGTGGCTCTGGCAAAAGGGCCTTTGGCCTCTGTGCCCGCCGCAGGAATGGCAGTGGCGATGTCTTCCTCCTCGGCTGAGCGTGCATTGCTGCTTCTTCCTTCTCCCGCGCTAAAGTTTCGCCTGGAGTCCGGAGGCCGGCGGGAGCCCCAGCTGCTGCAGGAAGGCGCCCACGGCCCGCGTGTATTCCTGGGGGTAGAGGCGCAGGTGCTGCGCATGGCGAGAGACCGGCCACTCCTGCACCTGGACGCGGATGCCCAGCGCCCGCCAGGCGGCCAGCAACTGCTCCATCGCGCGGGCATCGCTCAGCGGGTCGTTGCGGCAGAAGAAGACCAGCACGGGGCAGCCGACGGGCGGGTGGTGGAAGGCGCCCAGGGCGGCCTCGTAGTGCGCCACGGTGCACGGGCGGAAGAGGCGGAAGTACAGCAGGGCGCCTCCGCGGAGGAGAGGCCGGACGGCCGCCGAGGAGCTGGTCATCCTGGCCACGCCTGGGGAGGAGGAGGAGGAGAGAAGGCAGTTCAAGCACCCCAGGGTTTTTTTGCCGGGGGGGGGGGGGACAGGAGACGGAGATGCCAAAGGTTAGGGCGGCGGCAGCAGCTGTGTGGTCTCTGCTGTGCAGGATTCTGCGCATGGGCAGGAACTGCCTGGCTGGGTCAGAATGACACATCAAGGCCAGTGCTCTGTTTCCGGGTAGGGCCAGGCGGGTGCCAGCTGGTAATTTCATGAGCAGAGCGGCCCTGGTTGCCTCGGTCTGTATTATTATTATTATTATTATTATTATTATTATTATTATTATTTTATTTTATCATCAATTTTATACATTTCAATAATTTTACATTCATTTTAACATTTCAAAACTTGACTTCCTTCCTTCTCTTCATGCGGTTCCTTAAATTTATTTTTAATACAGTACTTTCCGCCGGGTCTGTCTCTGGCAGTGATAGACTTCCTCTGAACAAGGAGGTTCCACCTATATAGCCACTCTTTTGTTATGTCACTGCAGAATTATAGAGTTGGAAGGGACCCCACCCCACCCCCCACCCAAAGGGTCGTCTAAAAATTATTATTATTTTATCCATCTATCTATTTATTATTCACACTGAGGTCCCAGTCTGGACCTTAATGTTGTGCTGGTTTAATGCACAACATTAAAAACCGTTTAAAACAACTTCCAAGCACAAAAGCAAGGTGGGTCCGAAAAACACACATTAAGTGACAGAAGCCAGGATAGAGGTGTGTCTTCGGAATCTGGGAGCTGTGCAATGAAAGCGCCAGATGCAGCTCTGTGCAAAAGGAGGTCCACAGCCTAGGGGCCACCACAGGGAAGGCCCCATCCTCCTGGGCAGAGAGGCGGCCAAGAGGACGTTCTCTGACTAAAGGGGCGCTGATAACTTTTGGTTACCAGGTTTAGGGAGGGAGAGAGAGAGAGAGAGACTTAGGAAAAGCCCACTGACATGGTAAATAAACTCAAATCAGGTCCCATGGGGCAGGTTCGGATGGGCAGGAAAAGACGCCTGAAATCTATTGGATTAGAAAACCGAAAAACTACCAAAAATTCAAGACATGAATGGTCTTTACAGGTAGTGGCTACAGTGCATTTTAAACCCATCAAAAGTGCATGCCTTGGAGGGCAGAGAGAGAAGAGACCCAGTGGCCAGTAGCCCTCGATAGCCCTCTCATCCTCTTTTAAAGCCACCCAGGCCATCGCCGCTTCCTGCAGCAGTGAGTTCCGTAGTTCAACTCTGTGCTGCACAAAGACCAGTGGCAGAAATGTTATTGTCAGTTAACACTCTTTTTTTACTTTGTGTATTCATGCATTTAAGCCTAGGTTGGTAATACTGAATTCTCTGCCTGCCCAATTGCCAATTGCCAATTTTGAATTTATGACGTACAGTGGTACCTTGGTTCTCAAATGCCTTGATTCTCAAACACTGAAAACCCAGAAGTGTGTGTTCCGGTTTTCGATGTTTTTTGGAAGCCAAACGTCCGATGCGGCTGTCGGCTATTGTTTCTGGGGCTCCTGCACCAATCAGAAGCCGCGCCTTGGTTTCCAAACATTTCGGAAGTCAAACGGACTTCCGGAACGGATTAAGTTTGGCGCTTTGTTTTTGAGGCTTTTTCAGTTAATTTGTTTGTGTGACTGTTTGGAACCCAGTTCAGCCACTGATTGATTGTGTGGCTGCGGAAATGGATAAAAGCCCCCCATCCAAACAATGGAAAATCATAATAACCTATTATAATAATCTACAATACTGTCTTATTTATTTTTTGTACAGTACATTGATTATTGCTTTCATTTTATGGATCAATGGTCTCGTTAGATAGTAAAATTCATGTCAAATGGCTGTTTTAGGGGTTGTTTTTAAAAGTCTGGAACGAGTTAATCCGTTTTGCATGACTTTCTATGGGAGAGCGCACCTTGGTTTTGGAACGCTTTGGTTTTGGAACGGACTAAGTTTGAGAACCAAGGGACCACTGTATTCTGAATTCTGTGCTTTGTTGGTTGTGAGGTGCTTGAGGCACGGCCCGTGGTGCAAAGGAGGCATGGGAGCAGATCCGTCCCACCAACCCCTTCCTCCCCACCTTAGGAGGCCCTCGCGTGACCGACGCTGCTCACCCTGAGCCATATTCTCCAGGCTCCCTGCGACCAGGCTGTCGTAGACGCAGCCGCGAATGCGCTCTCGGACGCCGGCGTGCCGCTCGGGGTGCCTGGCGAAGTGCACCATCATCTGGGCAAAGGTGTACCCTCCGATGGAGAAGGCGTGGATGAGGAGGGGCTGGGTGCCCAGGGCCTTGCCCTCCCCGAGGAGCCCGAGGAGCTGCTCCGCGTACGCCAGGCCCCACCGCGGCCACAGGAAGTGGCCCAGGCTGCTCTCGGCCACCAGCACGGCCCAGCCGCGGCCCAGGTAGAGGGAGAGGTACTTGGCCAGGGTACCGGGCCGGGCGCCAAACCAGGGCAGCAGCAGGACGAGGGGCTGCGAGTCGGCGAAGGTGCCCGCAGGCCGGTGCAGGCAGACGGTGCGCGAGACGGGCGTCACGACCGTGCCAGGCAGCGAGGAAGCATGGCTCGCTTCTGGGCTGACTGCAGGCCGGTCCTCCGGCAAGGCGCCTTCGGGGCTGATGGGAGGAGGGGCCTCGGGTTCCGTGGGAGGCATGGCAGGCGCCGCTCCTGCAAGGTCTGCCGCCTGCACTTCGCCCGGGAGGCCAGGCAGCTCTGGAAAAGAGGCTTCTTTACTAGGAATTTGAAGTGCAGAGATAGCAAAGGAGCAGAAACTCTTCTTTCTGTATGCGACGACAGCAGCACAGATACAGTACTGCTGGCCCAGAGATGGAAAGCAGATAAAAGTCCCGACCAGAAAGAAGGAGGAACCAAAATGGCAAGAATGACCAGGAAAATGAGAAATCAGGAAGAGAGGAACTTTGGCAGGATTTGAGTGGCGCTTGGAATGTACTAAAAACTAAGGTAAAAATTGATTATTTAAGAAAAATGGAGAAATTACAGGATGTGAAGCAGTTGAAAAAGATCGGAAATGGAAACCAGGGAATCCTAAATGCTGATGATGATGTCTAATGTTTGAATTTTTTTATTTTTTATTTTAAAAAGTGAAATGTCAAAGGGGCACCTGAGAAGATTTTTGGACAAGGATTATATCACCGTCGTCCGCCACTGGGGGCAACATCTTGGACTGGCCCCCAGGTTTTTATTGTAATTCTCTGTAAGAATATAAGAGCCGTAGGAGAGCCTGTGCTGCTGGATCAGGCCAATGGCCCACCTAGTCCAGCTTCCTCAGTGGTTGCCTGTGGGGAACCTGCAAGTGGGATTCAAACTCAAGACACCCCTCCCTCCAGCAACTGGCAATCAGAGGTACTTCTGCCTCCACTGTGGAGGCTGGGGATGGATCCTGGCTCAAAGTCATCCGTGGTCCTCTCCTCCATGAACTTGTCTCAACCTGTTTTCAAGCCATCCAAGTTGAGGAGGTTGCGGAATCATGGATATAAATGCAGTGCAATAATATATTCTGTCTGTATCCTGATAGATTAGATAGATAGATAGATAGATAGATAGATAGATAGATAGATAGATAGATAGATACCGTGTTTCTCATAAGACACGTCTTATATTTATTTTTTTCCTCAAAAAAACACTATGGCTTATTTTCAAAGGATGTCTTATTTTTTTCCTCTTCCTGCTGCGCCTATCACTATTTGTCTTATTTTCGGGGAATGGCTTATATTCCTTGAATGCTTAAAAATCCTGCTATGGCTTATTTTATGGGTATGTTTTACAATACGAGAAACAGGGTAGATAGATAGATAGTGTCTGTATCTGGCAAGATAGATAGATAGATAGATAGATAGATAGATAGATAGATAGATAGATAGATAGATAGATAGATAGATGATAGATAGTGTCTGTATCTGGACAGACAGACAGACAGACAGACAGATATAGATTTGGGGTGTTTTATGAGGAACACAGTTACGAAAAGAAACACACAAAAAATCCATTCCTAGAACAAGCAACAGAGCCAGCAAAATAGCCAAAGGAAACTCCAAAGGGAAGTAGAGGATTGGAAGAGGGCACAGCTCAGAGATAATCCGGGTGGTTCTCTGGAATTGCAGGAAGTGCGCAATTGCAGAGGGAGGGATAGGGAAGAGAGGCCACCTAGGGGGAACTTCCTGGGGGGGGGCACACCCCACCCCCCCATCCCGACCTGATCCTGATCCGCTGTGTTTCCATGGGAACGGACCGGGAGCAACCCTCCTCCCTGCCCCCTGCCTGACCTTAATGCTCTAAATCTCTCCAAAAAGCAGGAGGTGGCAAGGAGCCAACAGGAGCAGAAAGGGAGAGAAAACACACACACACACACACACACACACACACACACACACGTGTCTCCCTGTGCCCCATAAGCCCCCACCCCACCCACTGGGGACACCTGCATCTTTCTCTCCCCCCCCCTTCTCAGCATCACGGGGCACCTCAACTTCTGCTTCCCCCCTGTGCACACACAGGAGAGGGGTGGGGGTGGGGAGCTTTAATCTGCAACCCAAGTTCGGTTGATTAATTACACTAATTAACCAATTGATTGAAGCATGCAGCCCTAAATAGAAACGACGTGTGCTTTTTCTCCCCTACCGGCATTAGCAAGCTCTAATTGCTCACTTCTCCTTGAAGGGCTGCCCTGTTGATCGCTCCCTAGGAAAGGATCTCGTTGGCCGCTTTGGGTGGATGCGCCGCATTCCGGCAAAGATCACTTCGTATGTCGGCCGTTCTTGCGCATTTCTCCGAAAAATAAAAATAAAAAGGCATCGTGAACTGGAAAAAGGAGAAATACATTGATCATCTAGGCAAGGCACTCATAGAATTGTAGAGTTGAAGGGAACCCCATGGGGCCATCTAGTCTGGCCCCTGCGATGCAGGGATCTCAACTGAATAAGCCCCGATAGATCTGGCCTCTGCTGAAAAACCTCCGAGGAAGGAGAGTCCGCCACCTTCTCAGGGAGCCTGTTCCACTCAGAATGTTCTTCCTGATGTTCTAAGTATGTCATGACATTCTGGCTGATATACTAAGATAAACAGCCAGTTTAAAATTAGGTTAAGAACCTGCGGGACACGTTTATCTCTGGGCACAAAGTCCACAGGAAGAATGAGGAAGGGCAGATCTGAGGGGCAGCCGCTCTAGACACCAAAGAGGAGAGTCCAACGAGCCATAAATCCCCAGCAGGAGGTCAGGGCAGCCTTCTGGATCAGGCCAGATCTAGCCCAGCGTCTTGTTCCCACAACGGTTGACCTGTGGGGAACCAGCTAGCAGGATCTGAACACAAGACCCTCTCCCCTCCTGCAATTTCCAGCAACATCTGTTCAGCCCCCCCTCCCCCGCCTACCTCACAGGGTTGTCACAAGGGAAATCCATCACAATAGAGCACTTTGTACGCCAAGCAGCGGCAGCAGTGATGCGGGCAGGATGAAGGCACGCGGAGTCTGGGTCACAGAGGAATGGTTCTAGACGGCAGTCTCCCAGTCACTATGGAGACCCCCTGGCACTGTGCCCCACCTCCCTCTCCAGAGTCAGGCCAGACCTGGAGGTGCCAGGAGCTGGCGCCTGTCGAAGCCAAAGCTCTGCTCGGTGGGGGGGGGGGGAAGGAAGCGAGAATGGGCGGGGCAGGGGGGGCTTTTGGCCACAGATGAGCCCAGGAGCACCCAGGCCCGGCATCAGTTGGCACCCTTTCATGCACTCCATCTCTTCCTTTCATGAGATTTATACGGTACATCACTGGGTTGTGAAAGAACCTCAAGGCAGGATGCAAAAAGATCATGAGGAGAAAATCACAGTGCACAAAAGGTTAAACTACTTACACAGCTTAGAACATTTGTATCGCCTTTTAAGTTCCTGGGTTAGGCTTGCTGAAACAGGAATGTTTTTAGCCGGTACCGAAAAGAATACAGTGGTACCTCGGTTTACGGACTTAATCCACTCCGGAAGTCCGTTCTTAAACCAAAACCGTTCTTCAACTGAGGCGCACTTTCCCTAATGAGGCCTCCCGCCACTGCTGCCCTTCCACCGTTCGGATTCTGTTTTTAGACCAAGGTAAAGTTCTCAAACCGGGACACTATTTCGGGTTTTGTGGAGTTTGTAAACCAAATCGTTCTTAAACCAGACTGTTCTTAAACCGAGGTACCACTGTACGGTGAAAGATCCTGCTTGATATCAATAGGCAGGGAGTTCCAAAGGAACACGTCTCATTTGGCCCTTGCAGTAGTGCCAATTACTCCAATTGGAAATGTCAAGTGGGCACAACTGGGGCAAGGTGGCCTCTTAGGTAAACCGGTGCCAAGCAGTTGAGAGCTTTCTATACTCAGAGTAACAGCCTGAACTTGGCCCGGAGACAAATTGGCAGCCGCTGCAGATCTCTGAGCGCCTGTGCTCAGTCAGTGGAGCTTGAGACTCTGACTCTCGGGGTCGTGGGTTCAATCCCCATGTTGGGCAAAAGATTCCTGCACTGCAGGGGGTTGGCCTGATCAGGCTTCCTCAGCCTCGGCCCTCCAGATGTTTTTGGCCTACAACTCCCATGATCCCTAGCTAGCAGGACCAGTGGTCAGGTAAGATGGGAATTGTAGTCCCAAAACATCAAAGGCCGAGGTTGAGGAAGCCTGGTCTACATGACCCACGTGGTCCCTTCCAACTCTACAAGTCCAACATTCTACGCTGACAAGGCCTTGCTCTTGTTGGCCATTGCGCTGCAGCATTCTGTGAGGACTGCGGCTTTCAGATTGAGCACAGAGCGCCTTGCAGTTTTGACTGCCGCCTGTCATTCTAAGATGGGGGTTTGCTGTGGATTTGCTGGTGTGCTACAAAGGCCTACAGATAACCCACATTTTCTCTTCCCTAAATGAAACTCTTGAAGCTATCAGGACATCCTAGACCTCTCCGGTTTATCGATTCTGGAGGAACAGAGCCGTTCTCCTCCTCCTCCCTCCGATGTCTACATGCATAAGCCCAGCTCAGGTCCCAAAGGTGACCTCTGCTATTTTTAAGTAGGATAGTCCCTGCGGATGCTTTGCTCTGAGAAAGTCCTTCCCTCGAAACACAACAAGCTTCAGTTCTTCAAATTACAAGAAAGGAGATTCTGCCTCAAGAATCTCCTAATGATCGAGAGCCGCTCAACAGTGGAGCAGTCTCTCCCTCAGAAGGTGGTGGGCTCTCCCTGGAGGTTTGTAAGCAGAGGTCAGGTGGCCACCTGTCCAGGATACTTTAGCTGTGCTTCCTGCACTGCATGAGGTTGGACTAGATGACTCTTGGGGTTCCCTTCCAACTGCACTTCTATGGTCCTAGGGCCCCCCATCTCCCCAGTTAGCGTATGCCAGGCCAGCACCCCCGTACCCGATTAAGTACAACCAATTTGCACCGCCAGGTAAGCACAGCCAGCCCCACCTCCTCCAACCCAACACACACCTGAGATCCGCAGGTAGGGCTCCGGGGTGTGTGCGGCTTGAGCTCTGAGCTTCCTCTCCGCAAAAACAGTGGGGAAGCGGGAGGGGGCAGGCTGTTGCACGTGACACGGAGCTCGGCCTCTCCCCCCCCCCCACTTCTGGGCCGCTCAAACATTCCTCCAGGAGCCTCTGCACCGCCGCCCCCCCCCGCCAAAATCCCCCTTAAGCTCCCCCCTCCAAGCAAGCAGCTCTAGGGAAACCAGGTGCACCGAAGAGGCTCCTCTGGGCCAGTGACGTCAGTCGGGGGGCACTGGGGAGAGGAGGGTATTGAGGTCCTCCAAGTGCAGCTGCTCGGGGAGGGGGACCGTGTCCCCCCCCCATGCAGAAGCAGCCCCGGGCTTGTTCCCTGGGTGGAAGGAGCTGGGCGCGCCTGCTTTTACGCAACAAGGCACAGCCTTGGCGGCGCGCCCTGGCAGAGAGCGGCAGCCAGGCCACCTCCGCGGAGCCACCTGAGCATCGGCGACCCACTTCTAGCGTGGCCCTGCAGCGCTGGCCGGGCTCCTGCCCCCCCCCACCCCGCCCCAAGTATGAGCCGCTCCGCCCCTGCCGGGGATGGCCCCGCAACCGCCCGAGCGCATCTGCTCTGCTCTCTGGCTCCCGGGCGGGTAACTCGGAGCAGAGGCAGAGCTTGCATGGCTTCTATGCCAGGGATGCCTGAGCGGCGATTATTGCATCGCAGCGGGTTGGACTAGATGACCCCTGGGGTCCCATCCAACTCGACAATTCTTACCACTTCACATCCGCATGCCTCCCGGGGGTGGGGCTGGTCCTGCCGCCTGGGGAGGGCTGAGCGAGGTGCCCGGCTCAGCCCCGTCTCCTCGGCGCGCACCTTCCTTCGTCCGGCTCCAGAGCGCCCCTGAGCACGTGCAGAGTGGCTTCCCCTTTGCAAGGAGCAGCGGGGTCTCGAGCCAATGGGGAGCGAGACTCGGAAGAGGGGGGGAAAATCCCCCCCTGCCCTGGGCTGGGGAAGGAGGGGATTTTCGGACGGGCCGCGCGTCTTTGGAGAGGGGGCGCAATGCGCGGAGAGGAGAAGCGGGGCGCCGCGTAGGGATTCCGCCGCCGACCCCTCGCCTTCCCTGGCCGCCTCGGACTCACCGCCGCCTCCGGCCCGGAGCTCCGCTCGCCTCGGTCCGGCTGGGCTCCGTGCGCCTCCGAAATAGGCTCGGGCAGCAGCCTGGGCAGCTTCCGCCCCGCCGCGGGCCGGCCGCCTCCCCCTCGACCTCGGATGGTCCACAGGCCGAAATTCAACCGGTGCAGCGGCCGCCGCCTCTTTCTCTTTTGCCTGGCGCGGGAGCTGCTAGGGGCAGGCAGCCAGCCGGCTGAGCCAGCTTAGGGCAGGAATTCCGGGCAGGAATGCTCCTTTTGTTCTTATTTTGTACTGTGCGTTTCGTTTTTGTTTTTTAATATACTGTAATTTTATGCAGTGAACCGCTCTGAGATGTACGGGTGAAGGGCTGTATGCAAATTTAATAAACAAGCAAACAGCGCCTAGGGCCGGCCCACCCATGAAGCCAGGTGAGCGCCTCAGGCGTCAGGATCCAGAGGGGCAGCAGATCCCCTTCGCCCCTCATGTGGATCTTTATAAAGAGCAAGGAGCTGGAGGAGGCCGGAATGCCATTGAGCCCATGGGGGGGTGGCAGTAGTGTGGAAACAAGAAGAACCCCAAAAGAGACTGCAGGATCAGGGCCGTGGCCCGTCCTGTCCGGCCGCCTGTTCTCACAGGGGCCAAGCAGATGCCAGCCAGCTAAGGGAAATCTGCAAGCAGAATCCGAGCACGAGAGCATCTCTCTCCTCCTACAGCGGTTTCCAGCTGCTGCTGGCATTCAGAAGCATCGCTGCCTTGATGGACTGTGGAGGGCAGGGCGCAGCCATCCTGCCTTGGAGCCTTCCTGTTGTGGTCATGGTCATGTTGTGCCGAAGCAACTACTCTATTCCGAACTTAAAAATGGAAAGTTACAGGTAGGGAGCTGTGTTGGTCTGCCGTCGAAACAAAAGAAAAATAAAATAGAAAAATTCCTTCCAGTGGCACCTTGGAGACCAACTAAGTTTGTCATTTGTGTGCATGCACACTTCTTCAGATACACTGAAACCGAAGTCACCAGACCCTTATGTATAGTCAGAAGGTGGGGAGGGGTATTACTCAGAAGGGTGGTGGGAATGGGGGATTGGCTGATAGGAGTGGTAAACCTGTGGATGACTGTTAATGACTGCAATTGGTCTTGCAGGAAAAAGCAAGGGGTGAGATGTATAATGAGACAAGAATTCAGTATCTCTCTTCAGACCAGGTCTCTCCATGGTTTTAAGCTTGGTAATAAGTTGCAATTCAGCAACTTCTCTTTCCAGTCTGTTTCTGAAATTCTTTTGTAATAAGACAGCTACTTTGAGATCTTGTATAGAATGTCCTGGGAGATTATTTTTGTTTCTTTAGCGTTCCAGAGCAATGCCAGGTATGAGACGGCTGGTAATACCATAAAATAACAAATAAAACCAAACACCAATAATAAAACAAATCTAAAACCTCTTCCATTATTAAAACAATTCAGCAGCAGTTTAAAATAAGCCCAAAGATCGCGCAGTCTTCCACCAAAAGGCTGCATGAATAAATGTGTTTTCAGCTGCCTTCTTTTTTAGTTTTTATTTTGACAAAGTAACAATCACAAAGAAATAAGAATAAAAATGTACACCCCACCACTGAGACCATTCCATTGTAACTATCCAACCTCCCAAAATTTCAGCACCTCTTGCGATGGTTTGACCCCTTTCAATTTCAACAGTACAAATTCCACAACCTGGATCTTTTCATGTGGCTGCAGCTGCCCTTTGGAACTCCCTGCCACTGGACCCCAGGCAGGTTCTTTCTTTGGGGCACCTGCTGGAAACGTTTTTGCTTAGAGAAGCCTACACATTTATTTCAGAAGCTGGAGAGAGTTTTAGCTCATGGTTGTTATAACTTTGCGAAAGTCTAAAAGTACTGCTCTCAGCTGGTTTTAATTGATACAATTGTTTTGCCTTTTTTTGTAAACTGCTTTCATGGAGTCATAGAATGGTAGAGTGGGGAGGGCCTCCCAAGGATCATCAAGTCCAACCCCCTGCAAGGCAGGAATCTCAACAGGAGCATCCCACTGCCCTCAACTGGCAGGCTCTCCGTAGGTTCTTTCGGAAAGGCAAAGGGCAGGGGTGGTTCTACTTAGGGAGAACTTGGCAGAAGAGGAAGGCAGGCTGTGGGTAGAGCCTTGCATGCAGAAGGTTCTGGGTTCAATTCCCAGCACCTCCAGGCACAGCCGGGAGTTTCCCCTTCATTAAACCCTAGCGAACTGCTGCCAGTCAGTGCAGGCAGTCCTGAACTAGGTGATTTGAGCCAGTATAAGGCAGCTTCCGGTCTTCCTGCAAAAGGCCCTCTGCACATGCTCCCTCCCTCCCTCAGCAGGAGCTCAGCTCTGCACTGAGCTTATCTGACCGTCCTGATGCAGGGTCAGGGTGCGGCCACACGGCTCAGCCCCAATTTCACTTGCAATGCGATGCAGGCAGGCAGAGCAACCCAATTCTCTGCAGCCTGGAGAAAAGAGGCCTCTCCTGAGTCTGGCTGACCCGGAGTGGAAAAGTTGGGTGTGCAGCGAGAGATCGATGGGCGCCAGTCACACCGGTTGGAGCCCTGGACTGTGCAGCAATGGCGAGGCTGGCAGCGAAACGGAGAGATCAGAATGATGACCTTTTCATAGAAGAAGGCCTTTTGTGGACTGCTTGAAAAAAACACTATAGTCAAATGAAATCGCAGCCACTGGATTCAGGTTGGAGGCAGGGGAAGAAAAATGTTAAGATAATGGTAAATGGAGAAGCCTTCTGCACTGGATAAAGATAAAATGCAGTAGAAAGGGTTTGGGTAGAATACGCCGTGGAGGTAAATTTATGAAGCAATGTAGTTATTTGGGATGAAGACTACTGTGAAAATGCTTTGAAGAATGTAATAAAAATTATGTTGCAAAGAGAGAAAGAGCGAGAGAGAGAGAGAAGCTGGGTGTGCAGCGAGAGATTGATGGGAGTCCGTCATTCTGTCTGGAGCCCTGTGTGCCCTGGAGGGAGGAGAGGCAGGCAAGGGGGAGCAAAGTGGGGTCTGTTTGCAGGGAGCAGGGCAGTGACCCCCAGCAGGGTTTGGCACAGCTGAAGTGCAGGAAGGGGTGGGCAGGCTGGGAAGCCACAGCTCAGAGAGGACCACTTTCCTTAGAATCAGAGTGCAGCAGCCTTGGAAGGTACTCCAGGGGTCATCTAGTCCCTCCCTCTGCAGTGCCTCCGAGTTCCACACAGGGGAGGCAGCAGTTGCAGAGAGACGACGTCAGAGAGGCTGCATTCTGTGCTAAAAGTCCCGGGTTCAGTTCCCGTTGGCTCCTGGCAGAGGCATAACTAGGATTCGACCAGGCTGCTCCCTGCCAAGGGCGCAGGCCCAGGGTGTGTGTGCAAATTCAACTGCTCCGCTTCGAGCGAGAAACCCCAGTTACAGAACCCATTCCGGCTTCCAGTTGGATCCTAGGATGTTCCCACAAGAGCACGACCCCCAAACATGCCCGTTTTGTGGGGGGGGGGAGCGTGCTCTTACACGAGTCATCTGGCTCCTGTGATGAGAGTGTGGCCCCCATCTGGGGGGGGGACGCCCTCTTGTGCAAGTCATGTGACTCACACGGGATCGTATCCCTGAAAGACGCACGTCCTATTTTCCTCTGTGGCATTTTTTGGGGTGGGCTGGGGCTAGGTGCCTGTCCGCCTATCTGTGCGCTCCTTGGACGGCTCCTCTGCTGTCCTGGGTGGCCGGGCAAGGTGTGCAGGCTCCTCGGGGCACCTCTGTGGAGGAATCCAGTGGGGCCTTAAACCCTGTATACGGTACCTGAAGGAGCATCTCCACCCCCATCGTTCATCACTGAGGGTCTTCCGTGTGGGAATGTTACGGATGTGGATTAGGCTATATTATTAGATAGATCCTATCCAAGCTTGTATTAGCAAGATTCCAATATCAGCAGAATGACATTCCCCTTTTGTGCGCAGCAAAAGTGTGCGTTCAGGTTTGTTAAAACCTCTACAACATTATACTTCCTGACAAATCCCCTTTGTCCCTCTTAAAAGAAATACACAACACAGTGTTTATAAAATAAGATAGAGTTTACTTACAGGTTCATCCTGAGTTAACAGCGTAATCTCAGAAAGGCAGGCTTACGTAGAAAAGTTACAAATATGTACATCTGGAGTCTTCTTAGTAAAGTGAGGCTCCATCTGGTCTCTCTCTTGGCAACAGGCCGAGAGGGAGAACCATCCTAACTGGAGATTCTCTGGAGATTTGTTCCCATTGAAGAAGAAATGGCTAAGAGAGAGAATGGCTGCTGGCTAGGGGCTTTTGTCTGCCAGCTAATCCATCTCATCTGCATATCTGGAGGAACAGGAACTGAACTTAGTCAGGTGTCCCTCCAGGCGAGTTCCTCTTAGTGGACACTCTAGGAACTGTTGTGACTTGTCTGCCCCAGTGTTCCATCCCACATTCTGGTGCTTCCTTCCCTGCGAGAAGTGAGGTTACAGGGAACCAGGCAGAGGGCCTTCTCGGTAGTGGCGCCCGCCCTGTGGAACGCCCTCCCATCATATGTCAAGGAAATAAACAACTATCCTACTTTTCAAAGACATCTGAAGGCAGCCCTGTTTAGGGAAGTTTTTAATATTTAATGTTGTATTGTTTTTAATATTTGATTGGGAACCGCCCAGAGTGGCTGGGGAAACTCAGCCAGATGGGCGGGGTATAAATCATAAATTATTATTGTTGGGAAGAAAAATGGAGAAGTTGTTGGGAAGGGAGGGACTTGCAAGAGGAGGGAAAAGGGAGACAGAACGGAAAGCGGCTGGCAAAACGACGGATCAGAGGAGGAGGAGGAGGAGGAAGAAGAAGAAGAAGAAGAAGAAGAAGAAGAAGAAGAAGAAGAAGAAGAAGAAGAAGAAGAAGAAGAAGAAGAAGAAGAAGAGAAGGAGGAGCAGAGCCCATCTCGATGTCGGTGGCAGAAGTCACAAATGTTAGGAAAACATTCTTTAAGAAACAAATAAAAGTTCCTGGAAGCTTTAAAGAGGGTTCTAGAGTTTTCTTTAGTATTTGGGAGTGGCACTCTAGCCTTGATTGGAGGTGCAAATACCGTGTTTCCCCGAAAATAAGACACTGTCTTATATTTCTTCTTATAAGCCCCTTCTTATATTTTCTTATATTTCTGTTTCCTCATGCAGACACACCATGGCTTATTTTCAGGGGATGTCTTATTTTTTAATTACGCGTCCAGCCTCGCCTCTTCCTTGGCGCTCTCCAGAACTGCGCCTATCACTATGTCTTATTTCCGGCGTATGGCTTATATTGCGCAAATGCTTAGAAATCCTGCTACAGCTTATTTTATGGGTATGTCTTATTTTTTTGGGGGGGGGACAGGGTAAAGGGAGGAAGTTGCAGGCTGCAATTTCCGTGGGAGGAAAGCACACACACACTGTCGGCACGCACGCTGACAATAAGGATGGAAGTGAGACAAGTGAGTTTTGCTGTGTCAGGAGTGTTCATTAATGGACCGAGAGTATACCGTGCTAGAGAGATAAAGAATGTAAATAGCTTGTATATAATAGTAACAGAAATGCTTGTGCAACCAGTCAAGCATTAAAGAAGCTCTTGACTGAAGAATTTGAGTCGGACTCCTGTTCTTGTCCTCTGCCTCTGGGGGAAACTCTGCTACAAACAGTAAGAAGTGGTTTTACCGAGGTGCCACCGCACAAGCAGAAAAGCGCAACAGAAGTGTGTGGGCCTTTAATAACAAAGGTGACGGAAAGCCAACTTTTTTGGGTTTCTGGTCCATGGTCTCTCCTGCCTCTGGAGGTGCCGATACAGCTCCTTCCCAAGGGTGCAAGGGAGCCTAGGTACGACTCTGGCTCCAAGCAGGGCTAGAGCGAAACCCTGGGGAGCCTCTGCCCGTCCGTGCGGGAAGAACCAAGCTAGATAGGCCCAAGGGTCTGGCTCAGCATAAGGCAGCTCCAGCACTGGGGGACCAGGCGGCACAGAACCACAGTCCCATAGCGTCGGATGGGGACCCCAGGGTCATCCAGTCCAACCCTTTGCAATGCAGAACTTGGAGGTGAATCTCCGTTGTGCTCCCCAAAGAGGAAACCCAGACACGTGTCTCCATAAAACTCTTTTATTGATAAATAAAGGTTAAAACTCTCTTTCTCACTTTCCCTGCTCCCTCCCCCAGCCCCGGTGAGGAGGGGGGTGGTCCTCACCTGCTTCCTTTGCTTCTTAAGTCGACGGCACCACGGAACAAGGCAAGACATCCTCTTTCATCGCTACTAAAGGGAACAAACTCTTGCTGGAGGGCAGCTGCTCCCACCATTATGGGACGGGAAAGCAAGTCTGGAGAGGAGGAGGAGGAAATGTGGGGCAGGGTCTTTTCTACCGTAACACTGAGGCCTCAGCAGACCAGAGGAGGACAAAGGTTGGGGGCGGGGGGGGGCAATGGCGGCAGGGAGCATTGCGTACGCCGATGGCTGTGCCCCAGCAGGGATTTCCGTTGGTCTTTCCTTCCCCTTGGGGGGTGGAGGGAGCAGAGCAAACAAGAGCAGCAACCCCCCTCCCCCATGCTCAGCCACACCAAAATTCCTGACCCATGCAAAGTCGGCGACTGTGGGGAGAGTGGCAGGGCTCTCTCTAGGGGAGCAAGGGCAGCACCTGCCCCACCGCAGCTCCCGATGAGAATTGCAGGTGCCTTTTTGGGGGGGGGGTCAAGGGTCAGCCTCCCCTCCCTCCGCCCAGGCACGCTTACAAGTCTATGGTGTCGCTGCTGGTGCTGAGGGCGTCGATTTGGCGGCAGACGTCCATGAACTCCTCCTGCAGGAGGGCCGCGTGTGGCCCCCGGGGCCCCGAAGACGACGACACCAGGGACTCCTGGGAGACAGGCGCCTGGGGCCAGCTTGGGCGGCCCGTAGGCGGGGGGCTCCCGCAGGCTGGCGAGACCCGTGGGGGGCTTTTCCCGGGGCTGGAGCTGAGCACGAGAGATGTGTCGTCCGTAGAGTGTCTGTAGGGGCAGGTGGAGCAGGTGCTGCTTCCGCCCTCGCCGCCCCCCCAAGGCTCCGGGGACGAAGAGGCGGCGGTGGTGGCTCCGCTGGCCCCCTCCCCGCCAGCCCCCCAGGAACGGGCAGGCACCAGCTCCAGGCAGGAGGCCGTGCGGTAGAGCTCGCTCTCTGCAGACTGCTCCCGGGCCAGGCTGAGCGACAGGGTGCTGGAGGGGGCGTACGGAGAGCCCCCATCTTGGAGGAAGAGCCCCTCGCTGCACAGAGCTTCATCGATGCTGCGCCGGAGGTCGATGGGCGAGGGGGGCTGGAAATCTGCTGTGGGGTCGCCAGCCTCTACGGCCACGCTGAGCACGGAGACGGCTTTGGCGTCGTCGGCCTCCCCGGCAGGCAGGGCGTAAAGCGGGAGGTAGTCAGACTCGCTGCGGGCGATGGTGTCGCAGACCACCAGCTTCTCGTGCTGCGACAATGCCCACGGGAAGTTGTTGGGCAGGAGCTGGGCCTTGGCAGCAGCGGGGTCCGCAGAGAGGCAGCAACACCGGGCGCAGCAGGGCGGACCGCTGGCCGGAGAGGAACAGAAGGTGGCGTACAGCCCCAGGAAGGCCAAGGGCAGCCCCATGCCTGCCTCGCAGACGCGGCAGGCCAGCTGCAGGCCCCACCAGGGCCAGGGCCCAAAGAGCTGGGGGCGCAGGCCGTAGCCCAGGGCGTGCAGGATGGCGTAGGTGTGCAGGCTGGCGCTCAGCAGCCCAAAGAAGGCGGCCGGGAGGGCAGTGTGGGCAGCCCGCCTCCACTGGCAAGTGTCAGCGAAGGGGCAGCGGCAGGCTGGCTGTGTGGCGCTCTTGAGGTCGTAGATCTGTGCGCCGTCGACTCGCGCCCTGCAGTGGAAGATGAGGAAGGAGACGGAGAGCAGGGCGGCCAGGAGGGCGAAGACACCTCGCGAAGCCAGGAGCAGGAAGGGCAGCTGGTGGAGGAGGTCGGTGGCCAGAACAGCCCCAGTGGCCACTGAGAAGTGGAGCAGGACCAGGGCAGCCAGCAAGCAGGGGTGGCGCAGACTGGAGGGCGAGGAGTGCTCCAGGCGGGCACGGCGTGAAAGCAGCAGCAGGGCGGCGGCCAGGGCCGAGGTCAGGCAGGGCAGGGCCAGGTCGTGCAGCAGCCGCAGGGCAAAGGCGGGCAGCAGCTTGAGGTGCCCACAGGCGTCGCCCAGGAGGAGGGCAGCCCGCCCGCCGCCTGCCCCCAGCAGCAGCAGCTGCAGCAGCGCCAGGGTCTTGCAGCCAGCAGGGCAGCGGCAAGGGAGGCCCAGCAGGCCCAGCAGAGAGAGGAGGGCCAGGAGGGCAAAGAGGGAGCCCGCCCCGTAGACATGAGCCTCCCAGGCCAGGCCCCACTCTGCCAGGGCCACATCCCAGTCGGCATGCAGCGGCACAAAGAGGGGCAGGGCCGGCGAGAGCAGCGAGGAGGCTGGGGGTGAGCCAGGGTCAGGCAGCGGTGAACCACAGTCATTCAGGAGGTCAGGTGGGCAGCCTGGCAGAGCCACGAAAGCCCCTTCGCTGCCTGGAGATGCAGAGAGGCTGCTGGATTCAGGACCTATGTGGGGAGAAGGAGAAAAGGGGGCGGACTGAGAGGTTGGTTTGTTCACCGGAGGCAAGCCCCTGAAAGCCCCATCTTGGATCCCACCCAAAGGACGGAAGGAAACAGCCAGACCTGCAAATGTATTATGAGACAGCCTGTTTGTGTTAGTTAAAAGAGTGGATTACAGTATATTGGATAATGCAGACATCCTGGGCTTAGAAGGTCATGATTTTAAATTTGGCTGGCATGAATGTCTCTGCTATGGGAAGCCAAAAATTTATAAAAGTTTTATGATCCACATCCTTAGGAAGAATCTGTATAAAGTTTGGGAGAAATATAAAGATCTGCTGGAAAGGAAAACACCTTTATGGCTATCTCCTATTGAGGCCATTACTATTAAGAGAGTTAATATGGATAGACAGTGGGTGACTTACAAGGAATTGCTGCATTTTACCTGAAATCAATGGAAAATCAATGGAAAATGTAAGTAGCCATGTTACGGATTTGTTACAATCTCATCAGTTACATGAAATGTTTAAAATAGACAGGGAAAATGGTTTTTTCGACCAAAGCTCACAATTTGAAAAAGAACTTCTGTAAAACAAATAAAAACTTTTGTCTAAAATGTACAATCTGTTATTAGATTGGGAAACAAAAGATGAGCTTGTTAAAGCCTCAGTGACACACTGGGCAATAGATATAGGACACAATATAGATTTTAACCTCCGGGGAAAACTCTGGAAAAGTGACTTGAAATTTACAGCGTGTTATTCTTTGAACTAGTTACAGGTAGGTAGCCGTGTTGGTCTGAGTCGAAGCAAAATAAAAAAATTCCTTCAGTAGCACCTTAAAGACCAACTAAGTTAGTTGGTCTTTAAGGTGCTACTGAAGGAATTTTTTTATTTTGCTTATTCTTTGAAGGAGAACTACCTGAAAATGATTCACAGGTGGTATTTAATTCCGAGTAGGCTTGTTAAGATGTACAAGACAGAATCAGAGAAGTGCTGAAGGTGTAAAACATCCCCATGTCTTCTGCTTTGCTGCCCAAACCCCAGAGGAGAGACCTCCTGGCCAGTCGTCTGAGAAAACACATTCGAGTGGCTTTCCTTTTTTCAGTAGGATGTGCAGCTGAATACAAGTTTGGTGTGGCTGAACCAAGGAAAAGGGCATATGCTCAGTTCTATAAAACCTATGATGTCATGAAGGAGTATGAGGCCATGAGAAAAGCTGGGGGGTTTAAAAGTGCACCACCCAATTGATCATGAGCCCCCCCCCCCCGGATACCTGACAAGTGAACATCACTGTTTCATCGAACTATTCCTTGTGATCCACTTTGGTGTTGACAGGGCCGGATTGAGGTGGGATGAAGCCCTCAGCTCCTGAAGTCATGGGGCCCTTGATATGTCCAGCTGTCCTTTGCCAACAACAAATTGTCACTGTTTTTTTGTGTTGAATATATGCTATATGGTCATTTATGGACTTAATGGGTATCTAAAGCCATTTGCAACCAGTCCGTGCAGAATGTAGGCACCCTATATATAGAAAGTTTGACCAAACTGCGGGAGGCAGTGGAAGACAGGAGTGCCTGGCGTGCTCTGGTCCATGGGGTCATGAAGAGTCGGACACGACTAAACAACAACATATATAGAAAGGAGTAAACCAGGGATATTTTAGGGAGCAGGCTAGCAGGCAGGGCCCATGACTTACATAGGAGCCTTCACAACACAATGTAGGTTTTATCTTATTTGTTTTTTATCTTCTATTTTGGAAATGTACATCCAGTTTTTTCCCCCTTTAAATTTTTGGGAGGCCCCCAAGAGAGTAGGGCCCTAAGCTATAGCTTGTCTAGCTTATACATAAAGGGTGTTGATCATGCTGTAATGTTCATAGAATCGTAGAGTTGGAAGAGACCACAAGGGCCATCCAGTCCAACCCCCTGCCAAGCAGGAAACACCATCAAAGCATTCTTGACATATGCCTGTCAAGCCTCTGCTTAAAGATGTTGTTGATCATTAAATTAAGTACTTCAGTTAAACAAAACAAAACAGGCAGAGGGAACGTTCTTTCATATGTGCTGGACCTGTACAATGGTCTGACCCCGAGAAAAGACACCACCCTGGCTCCACGCCGTAACTGCAGGTACCCACAAATTCCTGCCCCCCCAAAGGGCTGCAAGGGGCACCAGAGGGCTTTTTGAAGGCACCAAACAGCTCCACTCTGGCGGGGGGGGGGAAGCTGACCACCCAGCCATCTACAGAGGTTGCACCGCTGGTTGGGTGTGCGGCGAATGCCCTGAGGCAGAGGACAGGACCTTCCCCACTGGTCAGCTCAGCTCCGAAGCAGTTTCTGGGCAGGAGTTGATCATGGTGTGGATTTGCCAAGCGTGCCTTCCTCTTACCGTGCTTCTCCCCTGTGTCCTGAGTTCAAGTGTCTTCAAAGCCCAGGACACCTTTGCTAAAGGCTGTTCTCCAACTGGAGCGCTCGCAGGCCAGGGTTTCCCAGTTGTCGATGTTCATACTACATTTTTTAAAGATTTGCCTTGAGACAGTCTTTAAACCTCTTTTGTTGACCATCAGCATTACACTTTCCATTTTTAAGTTCAGAGTAGAGTAGCTGCTTTGGAAGACGATCATCAGGCATCCGCACAACATGGCCAGTCCAACTAAGTTGATGTTGAAGAATCATCGCTTCGGCACTGGTGGTCTTTCTTCTTCCATACTGTTGCAAAATTAATAAATTCCCTTAAAGGGGATCAGCCTCATAAGGAGGCCTGAAATCCTCTAAGGAGCAGATAGACCTAGGCTCCTTTTGGTCGGGATAAAATGACAAAGACCAAAACCCAGGGCTTGTAAAGCAAAGCGTGATCTTTATTTAAAAAAGAGAGTTCTGTTATAACAGAGGTTCCCCCATAGCAAAGATGGCAAGAGAGACCCTGAACAAAAGAACATTTCCCCTTATATACCTTTGGCTGTACATGTAAGTGGATGGAGCAAAAAAAGGCGGGAGGGGGAGATTAACATTTTCAGTAAACAGAGTACTGGTACTTGTGAGCTTTATCTGTGAATCTTCTGGAAATGGCACCCTGATTGTTCTGGAGATGTCCCTGAATTTAAGGATATGTAAATGCAAGTATTGTTGGTAAGCGGTTGGGTGTGAGGAGGCATTAACATGAAATCCTGTCTATCCTGTTTACTATGCAACTTATTAATTTAACAAAGTTCTTAGTTTGCCTTTTCCTGGGCAGCCTGGCCATTCCTTTGAGATGGAAATCACTTTAATCCTTGAGACAATGAGAAAGTTCCTTCACCACCCCCCTTCTCTCCTTGCAGAGAAACACCTGGTTAGAGAGAGTCCAAATGGGGTCAGTCAGGCCTGTCTTCCTGTGCTGCTTCAGACATGTGCCTGTACATTCATGTACATGTTTAGGAGCAATTATTATATATATAACCTTAAAATTCTTACAACAATACTAATGGCTTGTTTTGAAGATTTGCATTTGAAGAGACCCTTTAAGGGCTCAAAGGGAAGGACTGTTTAGTCGTTTAGTCGTGTCCGACTCTTTGTGACCCCCTGGACCAGAGCACACCAGGCACTCCTGTCTTCCACTGCCTCCCGCAGTTTGGTCAAACTCATGTTCGTAGCTTCGAGAACACCGTCCAACCATCTCGTCCTCTGTTGTCCCCTTCTCCTAGTGCCCTCCGTCTTTCCCAACATCAGGGTCATTTCCAGGGAGTCTTCTCTTCTCATGAGGTGGCCAAAGTCTTGGAGCCTCAGCTTCACGATCTGTCCTTCCAGGGAGCACTCAGGGCTGATTTCCTTAAGAATGGATAGGTTTGATCTTCTAGCAGTCCATGGGACTCTCAAGAGTCTCCTCCAGCACCATAATTCAAAAGCATCAATTCTCCGGCGATCAGTATTCTTTATGGTTCAGCTCTCACTTCCATCCATCACTACTGGGAAAACCATAGCTTTAACTATACGGACCTTTGTCGGCAAGGTGATGTCTCTGCTTTTTAAGATGCTGTCTAGGTTTGTCATTGCTTTTCTCCCAAGAAGCAGGCGTCTTTTAATTTCGTGACTGCTGTCACCATCTGCAGTGATCAAGGAGCCCAAGAAAGTAAAATCTCTCACTGCCTCTCACTGGGAAGGATTATTGGGAAGGAATTCAGATAGGAAGAAAGGATTCCCATTTGGCCTGAAACATGGGGGGTGGGAAGCATGTGGGGGGGAGCTATTGCAGGTGGGCAAGGACAACTGGAGAATCAGCCCCTCTGCAGGCTGAGTAAATCCACCCCAACCGACCTGGCAGAAGGGGATGGGGTTGACCCCCTGAATCTGTGGTCCTGGGATACTTCTGATATTTGCACAAAGTCTCCTGCAATACAGCCCTTTTCAAGGGAGCTGAGATGGGAGGTCAGCCAGGAGGTGGGAGGCCTCATCTGGAGCAACAAAGGCCCCCGCCGGGCGCTGTTTGCAGAGGCCCTGGGCCTCTCCTAAGCACACAGGAGCCGGAGCAAACACACACACACACCCCGGCTCTCAGTTCTGCTCCCTGAGCTCCAGGCTCCTGCTCTTCCTGGACCAACAACAAATATCATCTCTTTAAAGCAGGCATCCCCAAACTGTGGCCCTCCAGATATTTTGGCCTACAACTCCCATGATCCCTAGCTAGCAGGACCAGTGGTCAGGGAAGATGGGAATTGTAGTCCAAAACATCTGGAGGGCCGAAGTTTGGGGATGCCTGCTTTAAAGCATGTCCCCCTCCCCCAAAAGAATCATGGGAACTGTAATCCATCACTTGCAGGATTTCCAAATCCCAGAAACCATAGCAAACTACCATTCCCGGGTTTCTTATTTGTTTAGAGGTCCTTCACACAGGTGTTCCATGGATGGCTATATGAAAAGGCACCCTGAGCCAGCAGAGATAAAAGGAGGACTCTGTGTAAAAATTGGAGTGAATTTAGAAGGGAAAGCTATCAAGCCTCTGGCGCTTTTCTTGAAAACAGAATGGGAGGAGCATTAATGGCAGAGCCTTTCCCCAAAAAAATCAAGATGGAAAACTGTGCCAAATACAACAGGAAATGGAAATGCAGAGAGTCTTGTAGGGACAAAGATGGAAAGATTTATTATTGTTTAATATGGAGTAATGGTTGTTGAAGTTACTGGAGAGAAAAACTATTGCTGAAAATAATAATAATAATAATAATAATAATAATAATAATAATAATAATAATAGAAGAACCCCTTTTGGACTTTTTGTGTAAAAATGAAAATGAATCAATCCATTTGGGTAAATATTGCCTACTAGAAAGCTGATCAGTAGGTTGCCATTCTAGAGTGAATATCCTGAACAATTTCTTTTATGTCACTGACAGACGAAAAATGATTTTTATTTTTCTTCTCTCCTGCTATTTTGGGGTTTTTCCTTTGGTGTTTTCTCTTTCTCTCATTGCTTTTGTTTTTATTTAGAGGAATTTCTCTTGCTGTATTACAAAACGGCTTTAACAAAATCTTTTTAATGAAAACAACTCTTGGAATATCAGCAACTAAAAACTAAACTGGCACCCAGGGCCGTCTTAAGCACCTTTGGTGCCCTGGCGCCGTGGTGCGACGGAACCCTCCGCCGCCCCGTTTTCCAGCGCGGCGGGCGGGCGGGCGGCTGGCTTCAGCGCGCAGCGCGGCCGCCGAGGACGCTGCTGCGCGATGGGCGGGCGCGCGGGCTTGCTGCGCGACGGAGCAGCCAACAGGTGGGCAGGCGCGGCTGTGTGGCGCCCTCTCTGGCGGGCCGGCGCCGTGACGCCCTGCGCCACCCAGCCTGGCCGTAGAGCCGGCCCTGCTGGCACCTGTCCTCAGCAAGTAGGATAAATTGCTACTTGGTCCTAATCAATGAAAACAGTAGCCAAGCTGCGCTCAGGGTGGCTCTGCGCTCCGAGGGCTGTGCGTCGTTCCGGGTTCCGCTTTTATGGATGGTGACATCACCAGTCGCTGCTGGGCGACCTCGGAACACAACACCTGCTTGAGAACCTGCCTTTCTGCTCCAGTGGCGCCAGCAGGGAGAGATGGACGTCACAACCAAGCCCCACCAAGTCCCTCCGGCGATGGCCGTTTACGCTGAGAAACACAACATCTTCCAGCTCATGCAAAGCCTGATGGAGGACCTCCTGGTGTATCAGCCTGAGAACCCCATCGACTTCATGATTGCCCACCTGAAGAGGGACAACGACGACGTGCCCAAGATCTTCGTCGTGGGGCCTCCGGCCTCTGGGAAGACGACCATCTCCCGCTGGATCTGCAAGCACCTGAGTGCCACGTACCTCTGTCCGCAGGACCTCCTGCGCAGCAAGCTTCTCAAGAGATCCAGCGAGGCCATGGCCTTACGGGATCAAAAGAAGCACATCCCCAACGATCTGTGGGCCGCCCTCCTGGAGGAGCGCTTGAACGACGTGGACTGCATCAAGCTGGGCTGGGTGCTGGACGGTTTCCCCGAGACAAGGGACCAGGCTCTGATGCTGCAGTCCACGGGCATCGCCCCCCGGCATGTGGTGGTCCTCTCCGCACCAGACACCGTGTTGATGGAGAGGAACCTGGGCAAGCTGCTGGACCCACTCACCCAGGAGGTCTACCACACCACCTTCGACTGGCCGGTCGACTTCTCCGTCCAAAAGCGCCTGGTGAGGCCGGAGGGCGTCTCGGCGCCAGCCACGGCCAAGCGCCTCCTGGAGAGCCACCGCAACCTGCCCGGCATCATCCAGGCGTACGAGGGGTGCCACAAGGCCATCAATGCTGACCAGCCCTGCGTGGACGTCTTTGCCCAGGTTCTGAATTTCGTGCAGAGCCGCCCGTACTCGGATGCCCCCTTCAGTCCCCGAGTGCTGCTCCTGGGTCCACCCGGCTGTGGCAAGAGCCTGCAGGCCGCTCTGCTGGCCCAGAAGTACGGGCTGGTCAACATCTTCTTTGGCGACTTGCTACGGGAAAAGGTGGCCGCCAAGACGGCGGTGGGTGACCTCATCAAGCCCTTCTTTGAGAGCGGCTACCCTGTGAGAGACACCATCGCTCTGAGCGTCCTGAAGGACCGGCTGTCTGAGCAGGACTGCCTGACCAACGGCTGGGTGCTGCACGGCTTCCCCCGCGACGTGGACCAGGCGGACCTCTTCCGGCACACGGGTTTCGAGCCCAACCGGGTCTTCTTCCTCAACCTGCCCACCGAGGTGGCCTTGCAGCGCATCTGCCAGCGGGCCACCGACCCTGTCTCGGGGGAGAGGTACCACACCATCTTCAAGCCTCCGGCCAACGAGGATGTGCACCAGCGCCTGAGGCGGAACCCCAAGGACGCTCCCAGCCTGGTGGAGAAGAAGGCAGACATCTACAACCGGCAGGTGACAGACCTGGAGGAGTACTACGAGGACGCCATCTTCCTGAACGCTGACCAGGACCCCTACACCATTTTTGAGCACATCGAGAGCTTCCTGGTCAGGCCACTGCCCGTCCAGAGGAAGTGAGCGATGCCAGATGCCGGCAAGTCTTGCACCATGGGAGAGAGCAGCCGGGCAGGTTCAGTGGGGCGGCGGAGGGGAAGGGGATATTTGTAGAGTTAAAAGAATAAAAGTATTTTGGCTTCAAGTTGGAACTTGTTTCTGGAAGTTTCCAGGGTGTTCTTTCTTCTTCTTCTTCTTCTTCTTCTTCTTCTTCTTCTTCTTCTTCTTCTTCTTCTTCTTCTTCAATCCCTCGTAGCCGAGTAAGATTGTCTTCCACAAACACGGTTTTAACAGCGAGTCCGTAAGTGACTGTGGAGGCCAATTCTGGAGCCGCACATCCATCCACAGTGGGGACATAGGTTTCTGGGCGGGAGTTGATCATGGTGTGGATTTGCCAAGTGTGCCTTCCTCTTAGCATGTTTCTCCCTTGCGTCCTGAGTTCAAGTGTCTTCAAAGCCCATGACAACTGGAGCATTCGCAGGCCAGTGTTTCCCACTTGTCAGTGTTTTTACTTCATTTTAAAATATTTGCCTTGAGACAGTCTTTAAACCTCTTTTGTTGACCACCAGCATTACGCTTTCCATTTGCAAGTTTGGAATAGAGTAGCTGCTTTGGAAGACGATCATCAGGCATCCAAAGCGAAGTTGATGTTGAAGAATCATCGCTTTGACACTGGTGATTTTTGCTTTTTCCAGTATCCTGGCATTAGTTCGCCTGTCTTCCCAAGTGATGTGTAAAAATTTCTGAGACAAATCTTGTAGTGATCTGCTCTAAAGTAAGGTTACCAGATTTTTTTCAATGAATCCGGGGACACTTTTCAACTTCAATAGGAATGATAGGATTTTGTATGAGGACTGATTTGTAAATCCGGGGACTGTCCCCGGGAAGCGGGGACCTCTGGTAACCTTACTCTAAAGGTTGACGTCTGCTAAACCAGGCACCCCCAAACTGCAGCCCTCCAGATGTTTTGGCCTACAACTCCCATGATCCCTAGCTAAGAGGACCAGTGGTCAGGGATGATGGGAATTGTAGTCCAAAACATCTGGAGGGCTGAAGTTTGGGGATGCCTGTGCTAAACTATGGAACTCCCTCCAGTAGGAGGCAGCGATGGCCACCAAGCTGGTTGGCTTGAAAAGAGGATGAGAAAGATTCTGGCTGTGAGTCAGATTTTGGCTCTGTTCTGTTCTCCACAGTTGGAGGGGGCGGTGCTTCTGAAAACCATTTCCTGGAAGCCACAGGAGGGGAGAGTTGCTCTTGTGAAGGGCCAGATGGAGGTTTGATGAGGCCCTAAGCTACTGAGCTTAGGGCTTGCCGATCAGAAGGTTGGCGGTTCGAATCCCCATGAGGGGGTGAGCTCCCATTGCTCAGTCCCAGCTCCTGCCAACCTAGCAGTTCGAAAGCACATCAAAGTGCAAGTAGATAAATAGGTACCACTCCGGCGGGAAGGTAAATGGCGTTTCCGTGCACTGCTCTGGTTCATCAGAAGCGGCTTAGTCATCAGGGGCGTACCCAGGATCAAAACTACGGGGGGCAAGGGGTGGGGCCAAAGCATGGGAGGGGAGGGACCACAAAGTGGGGACGTGGGCAGGGCTACAGAGCAACCCAGCAGAGTGTACCCAGCGCGGGGCAGGGGGGCAGTTGCCCCTCCTAGAAGCAGGGCCGGTGCAGCCGTGGTTAAGAGCGGCGCTGCCGGCGGGGCTGGTGGGCAGAGGCGGAGGTGGAGGACAGCCCGGTGGAGCGCGAGTTCAACGTTCCTGCCCACCGCACCCACCAGCTTCCCGTTGTGCTCTCTGGGTCCCCGCCGTGCTTGGCCTTGCTGGAGGACGGGCGCGGTGGGTGGGAACGCCGAACTCGCGCTTCGCCGGGCTGTGCTCCGCCTCCACCTCTGCCCACCAGCCCCGCCGGCAGCGCCGCTCTTGCCCACGGCTGCACCGGCCCTGCTTCTAGGAGGGGCAACTGCCCCCCTGCCCCGCGCTGGGTACGCCCATGTTATTCATGCTGGCCACATGACCCGGAAGCTGTACCCCGGCTCCCTCGGCCAATAACGCAAGATGAGCGCTGCAACCCCAGAGTCCGCGACTGGACCTAATGGTCAGGGGTCCCTTTACCTTTACCTTTAATCTACTGAAAGTCATGGGGCCCCTTATATGTCCTGCCGTCCTTTGTCAACAACAAATTGTTGCTGTTTTTTGTGTTGAATATATGCTATATGGTCATTGATGGACCTAATAGGTATCTAAAGCTGTTTGCCCATGTTGCCCTGCAACCAGTCCATGCAGAATGCAGGCACCCTAAATACACAAAGGAGCAAACCAGGGATATTTTTTAGGGAGCAGGCTAGCAGGCGGGGCCCATGACTTACATCCTAGGAGCCTACACAACACTAAACACTGTTGCTGCATGTAGGTTTTATTTTATTTGTTTTTTTCTTATATTTTGGATATGCACATCCAATTGTTTCCCCTTTAATTTTTTGGGGGGCCCCAAGAGAGCGGGGCCCTAAGCTAGAGCTTGTTGAGCTCGTACGTAAATCTGGCACTGCTCTTGCGCTTGAATCCTGCTTGGGGGTTTCCTCACAGGCAACAATTCACCCACTGTGGGAAGAGGATGCTGGACTAGATGGGCCATTGGCCTGATCCTGCAGGCTCTACTTAGGCTCTTAATCCCTGGGCCAGCCCTTGTCCTGCAGCAACCCTGACCACGAATCGACCAAGCTCCTGCAAGCCCCTCCATCCTTTGGAGCCTGGAGCGCAGGTGAGCATCTTGGGACCAACTCTCCCTCCCATCTTCCCTTGCCTGCCTCTCTGACGCTCTCACCTTGCTCTGGGGTCGGGTGGGAGCCCCCAGGTGGCTCCCCGGCATTTCCTGTGGCGTTCCACTCGGGAGGCTCTGGCGGCAGCGTGGATCCAAACAGGCCTGGGGAGAGAAGTGGAGAATTGAGAGGGGCTCAGGGTCGCCGCTCCCCTCTCTCCGTCCCGCCGTTAAGAACCGTAGTGTTGGAAGGGACCCCCAAGGCTCAGCTACCCCAACCCCCTACAATGCAGGAATCCCCTTTGTCTGGCCACGGAGGAGATGCTTTTCTTCTCTGCCTGGCTCCATCGCAAGAGAGGCTTTGCTTCTCGCCCGCTGCGCCATGGCAGGCCTGGGCAAAGACGGCTGTGCCACACAGCCGAGCTGGAGAGGGAGAAGCTGCTTCAGATAGAGCCTGGCATGGCCAACAGCTGTCGAGGGCTCCTAGCCAGGATGGCATTGCTGTGCCCTCCTCAGCCGGAGGCCGCGACGCTTCTGAAGACCAGCTGCTGCAAACCACTGGAAGGTGCGAGTCAACATCTGCACGGCTTTTGTGTTCCCCTGGCATCTTCCAGCGTTCAGCTTCATTTTGGGCAAACTCCGTGGAGGCAGCTTCATTACGCTGACCGGGGAGCTGTCCCGCCAACCTCCCTCTTGGAACCCAGCCAGCCCCCACCTGCCCTGCCTCCTTTGCAGCCAGTCCAGAGGGTGGCACGGCCTGCCATTTTGCACCCAGCAAGGAGGAGGAAGATATAACGGCTTGGCTCTTCTCTGGCGCCCCCTACTGTTGGCCTCCTGGCCTCCTGCCCTACCCCTCCCAAGGTGTAGAAAAGGAAATCCCCCGTGTTGCACAAATAGACAAACTCTAAACAATCACAGGGAACACACGGCTAATAAGAATATTAGTAACAAGTATATTTCACAATTTTTAAACAGAAAATTCTATTGAAAGGCTTGTTTGCCTCTGTGATATTTTATGACTCCTTGTTTTAATTTGGTTCATGCAATTTTGATTGAATTGTACTCTTTGTGACTCCATCATCTATGTTCTGTTTAAAAATTGTGAAATATACTTGTTACTAATATTCTTACTACCCCTCCCAAGGGCACCAGCCACCCATAAGAAGAGCCTGCAGGATCAGGCCAAGGGCCCATCTAGTCCAGAGACTGCTCTCCCAGTGGCTGACCAGATTTCCCAATGGGGGACCTGCAAGGGGGATCCGAGCGGAACAGCAGCTCTCCCCTCCTCCAGCTCTAAGTAACCGAGAAGCAGAAGCAGAGCCATTGTAGCCCTTCGACTACCCTCCTTTGCCCCACGAATTTATCCAACCCTCTTTTAAAGCCTTTCCAAATGGGTGGCCGTCACTGCCTCCTGCAGCGGCGAGTTCCATAGTTTAACTCTGGAGGAACTCAGCAGGGAGGAGGAAGATGGGGGCAAAGCTAGAAGGAAACCCCTCTTACTAGTCATGGCCTCCAGCGCCCTCTACTGCTGGCCTCCCTCCCTCCCTCTCCACCAGCCTCGCCTTGCAACAGATACTCACCCGGTCCCCCCAGTTTGCTGGCAATCTCCGAGATCCCGACCCGGAGGCCAGGGAGAAGTGGGTACCGCCTGGCAGTGCCACCGCTGCTGCTGCCATTGGGTGCCAGGCTGCCCTCCTTGCCCAGCCCAGCTGTCAGGTCAATGTCGATCTTGAATTCCAGCTCCTTGCTATCTTCCCCCATGGGAGCAGCCAAGGCTGCCTCCGTCAGCCTGGGCCAGAGTGCGAGCGGGTGCTGAGGGGTGGGTCCAGATCCCGGGAGGTCGGGGTCAGTGTGTGCCGGGGGGCCACCCCAGGCCCACCCGCCCGGCCCTGGGGGGAGCTCCTCAGCAGGGATGCTAGCCTGCCACCCGGAGCCCCCCAGGGCCTCTGCCCAGAAGTGACTGGCGCCCGGCACCTGGGAGTGGGTGGGGGGCTTCGTGCTGGCCGGCCCCTCGCCCGGCCGGCCCTTCCCCCGCACTTTGATCTTAAAGTTGAGCCCCAGGTTCAGGGACAGGCCAGGGGCTTCGCTGTGGCTGGGCAGCAGGGTGGGGGTCACCGGTGGGGGGGTCGGAGACGTGCCGGGGGCCTGGAGCCCATGGCTGGAGCTGTTGTCGCCGAGCCCTGCCGGCTGGCGTGGGCCGGCTGGCGTCCCGGAGCCCAGAAGGGGCAGGCAGAGGAGGTGCAGGAGCCTCCACATTGGCCTCCGTCTCAGGATCCGTCCGACGGCCTCTCTCCGGAAGAACCTGGAGAATGGAGAGGAGAGAAAGAGGGTCAGGGAGGGAGGACGTCCAAAGAGGGGGCTGGATCTGGCCGATGGGTCAGCGAGGCTGGCATCACAGTGGGCAGCCACAGACAGGTGGGTGCGGTTCGCCCTGGGTGTCACCTCCAAGGGGTGTGTGTGAAAAAATGCTGTGTGGCACTTAACATCTGGGAGGGACACTGTGGCTTTGGCATGCGCAGGCTCCCTGCTGCCAAAATGCCCCCCTCAGCTGTAGGGTGGCTGGCCGACTCCTTGTCGCAAGGCACACCATCCCCGCCCAAAAAGCGCAGCAACTCTGGCTCCCCCCCCAACTATGAAATAAAATCAAACCATTTTTGCAGGCAAAAATAATTAATAATGATGATGATGATGATGATAATAATAATAATAATAATAATAATAATAATAATAATAATAATAATTTGTTATTTGTACCCCGCCCATCTGGCTGAGTCTCCCCAGCCACTCTGGGCGGCTCCCATAGAATCATAGAATCATAGAGTTGGAAGAGACCACAAGGGCCATCCAGTCCAACTCCCTGCCAAGCTCCCAACAAAATACAGTGGTAATAATAATAATAATAATAATAATAATAATAATAATAGTGTTTTTTATACCATGCCCACCTGGCTGGGTTTCCCCAGCCATTGTGGGCAGCTCCCAACAAAATACAGTGGTATCTTGGTTTATGAACTTAATCCGTTCCGGAAGTCTGTTCTTAAACCGAAACCCTTCTTAAACCGAGGCGTGCTTTCCCTATTCAGCCCTCCTGCCGCCGGTGCCCTTCCACCATTTGGATTCTGTTCTTAGACCGAGGTAAAGTTTGCAAACCGGGACCCTACTTCCGGATTCACGGAGTTCGTAAGCCGAATCGTTCGTAAACAGGGCTGTTCGTAAACCGAGGTACCACTGTATGAAAAACACGATAAAATGTCAAACATCAAAAACTTCCCTAAACCGCAAAATTCATAATAGAAATAAAAACAAAAACAAACCAAGATTCCCCCCCACACCCCCAGCACATTTAAAAGGGCATCAGATGCCCATTAGCCAGTGGCCTGGTTGGAGATGAAGGTTTTCACCCGGTGCCTAAAGGTGTTTGAGGAAGGCTCCAGGTGATAATTTCTGGGGAGGATCGGGAGGGGGGATCTCTCTAGAACAGGGGTAGGCAAACTAAGGCCCAGGGGCCAGATCCGGCCCAATCGCCTTCTAAATTCAGCCCACAGACGGTCCGGGAATCAGCGTGTTTTTACATGAGTATCATAGAATCATAGAATCATAGAGTTGGAAGAGACCACAAGAGCCATCCAGTCCAACCCCCTGCCAAGCAGGAAACACCATCAAAGCATTCTTGACATATGGCTGTCAAGCCTCCACTTAAAGACCTCCAAAGAAGGAGACTCCACCACACTCCTTGGGAGCAAATTCCACTGCCGAACAGCTCTTACTGTCAGGAAGTTCTTCCTAATGTTTAGGTGGAATCTTCTTTCTTGTAGTTTGAATCCATTGCTCCGTGTCCGCTCCTCTGGAGCAGCAGAAAACAACCTTTCTCCCTCCTCGATAGGACATCCTTTGATATATTTGAACATGGCTATCATATCACCCCTTAACCTTCTCTTCTCCAGGCTAAACATACCCAGCTCCCTGTTATAAAATCATATTGGGGGGGGGGGGTTTGCAGGACACCATTATTAATGAACAGAGAGGGGTGACAGAATTTGACAGCTGCAATACCCAGAATCCTGTTCAATGCCATCTTCCCTGTCTCCCCACCCCTCCAGCTAGGACGAGACCCTGCCTGAAGGAAGGCTTAAGGATCTGCATATGCACAACAGTTAGCATAAACTCACACATTTCCCCTCTCCACCTCCCCTCCGCCCAGAACAAAACAATGTTTCCAGAAGAAGGGGGGGGGGGAAACCGCCCAAATCCAAAGTTAAACTTTTCTACTCAAGTAAAATAAAAAAATTCCTTCAGTAGCACCTTAAAGACCAACTAAGTTTTTATTTTGGTATGAGCTTTCGTGTGCATGCACACTTCTTCAGATACTTCTTCAGATACTTCTTCAGATACTCAAGTTAATAATACAGCCTATTATATGTTCTCTTACCATGAAATCTCTATCCGCTGCCTCTGTATTAGAATTGCTGTTTTATATCTTAGAACTGTATATGTCAGGACTGCTACCTTTTAATTAGAAATCCCTGCATTAGGTATGTTTTCCAGGTATATTTTCTGTATGAACCCTGTATGATCCCAACCCACCTGAACCTTGCCCTACTACCACCCTATACCCATTCAAGGACACACGGACAATAGAGGGATTAGCTGGAACAACTTTATTCAAATAAATTGCCATCCTCAACGTAGCCCACCCTTCCATGGCCTGGAGGAAAACACAGCCGGGCGGACTTCCACCCCATGGAAATCGCCAGGAACTGCCCCACCTCTGCACCCATCTCGACTGATTGCCCTTCCTGCCAAACAACAGGGAGCACCATCAACGACAGGAGAAGAGAGATTGACATCTCTCCATCTGAAAGGAAAAGTCATCTCCGCACCCAGCTAATCCGATCTCCCACCCGTCGCCCTTGTCTCCCCCTCCCTCCTAGTCCAGAGATTTCCATGCATGAACAGGAGGGTATATAGGGGGACTTCACCATTTCCCGGGGTTCCTTCCTTCTTTCCAGAGGCAGGGACCCTACAGCTGTAGTTTGGCATTCTGCAATAAAGGGATCAGTTTGTTTTTCCTGACAGCATTGTGTGGTCTCTGTCATTTTCCCGGCGGAGCTGAACTTAGTGCAAATTTTGGAGCTTCCGACCCGCGTCTGTCCTTCTTAAAAGGCAACGCATTTTGGGGTACATTTTTCATAACATCCCTAAGCCGTTCCTCATAAGGCATCGTTTCCAGGCCTTTGACCATTTTGGTTGCCCTCCTCTGGACACATTCCAGCTTGTCAGTATCCTTCTTGAACTGTGGTGCCCAGACCTGGACACAATACTCCAGGTGAGGTCTGACCAGAGCAGAATACAGTGGGACTATTACTTCCCTTGATCTAGATGCTATACTCCTATTGAGGCAGCCCAGAATTGCATTGGCTTTTTGAGCTGCTGCATCACACTGTTGACTCATGTCAAGTCTGTGGTCTACCAAGACTCCGAGATCCTTTTCACATAGAATCATAGAGTTGGAAGAGACCACCAGGGCCATCCAGTCCAACCCCCTGCCAAGCAGGAAACACCATCATAGCATTCTTGACATATGCCTGTCAAGCCTCTGCTTAAAGACCTCCAAAGAAGGAGACTCCACCACACTTCTTGGCAGCAAATTCCACTGTCGAACATGTACTGCTCTCAAGCCAGGTGTCACCCATCCTGTATTTGTGCCTTTCATTTTGTCCTTTTATTTGTGGGACATAGGAATTTGTTCTTTCTTCTTCTTCCCCAAAGTATAATCTAGCAGCTACCCACAAGGTCTGAGGGACAGCGGACTGGCCCCCTGCTGAAAAAGTTTGCTGACCCCTGCTCTTGAGCAAGCACCACAACTCCCTCTCCCTGGAGTCTGGTCTGATGCTTATCACCTCCCCACATGTACCTGTGCTCTCTTTGGCTGTTTCCACCTCTAGCCAGCTCCCCCATTTGCCCTCCCGGCCACCCTCGGAGGCCCCCCCCCCCGCCCCGTTCCCCTTAGCCACCAGTCCTTGGGCCAGATAATCCCTAGCAAGCAAAGCGAGTCCTGCAGAATCTGGAAGGAGGTCAGACTTGGCTTGCCTGCAATTAAGGGAATGGTTGGTGGGGAGATAAGAGCAAGCGATAAACAAACAAACAGGGTCATTAGCTGCCCCGAGCTATTGCAGAAAAGGTCTCACTGACCCTCAGTAAACTGATGGAAAATTTCGGGCTGCTTCCGACCCAGCAAAATTCCCTATGGGGTGGGGCTATGGCTCCCCTTTTGGGAACGGCAGCTCTGCTATCACTTGTCACAGATAGGCACATGGGTGCGCAACAGTAAGAACCCCCCACTTTCTGGGCTTTTCTCCTAGATCGGTGTTTCCGAAACCTGGGTCTCCAGCTGCTTTTGGACTGCAATTCCCATCATCCCTGATGCCTGGTCCTGCTAGCTAGGGATGGTGAGAGTTGTAGTCCAAAAAACAGGAGGAGGCTTGGGTTTGGCAAACCCTGTCCTAGAGCAGACATCCCCAAACTTCAGCCCTCCAGATGTTTTGGACTACAATTCCCATCATCCCCGCCCACTGCTCCTGTTAGCTAGGGATCATGGGAGTTGTAGGCCAAAACATCTGGAGGGCAGCAGTTTGGGGATGCCTGTCCTAGAGGGACACACAGTATCAGAACCCCCCCCCCTGTGCATTAATTCCTCACGGGCCATAGAAGGGACTCCTGGGTGTCATCTAGTCAACCCCCCCTGCAAGGACAGAGAGTCAAGAGTGATGCTCCCCAGAAAGGTGGCCCTGAAACATCTCAACCTAATTCAACGGGCAAAGTGGTCGGAATTTCCTGGATAGCTCGGTTGGTTGGAGTGTGGTGTTCGATAACAAACAAGGTTGCAGGTCCAGTGATCATAGAATCATAGAATCATAGAGTTGGATGAGACCACAAGGGCCATCTAGTCCAACCCCCTGCCAAGCAGGAAACACCATCAAAGCATTCTTGACATATGCCTGTCAAGCCTCTGCTTAAAGACCTCCAAAGGAGGAGACTCCACCACACTCCTTGGCAGCAAATTCCACTGCCGAACAGCAATTACTGTCAGGAAGTTCTTCCTAATGTTTAGGTGGAATCTTCAGTGATGCTCTCTTTATGAAGCCAGGTGGACATCGAGACACACACACACACACACACACACACACACACACACACACCCCTTGCCAACCAGGGACTCCCCCATCTCTTTGGGAACCCCTGACCTAGGGAATTGTGAGCTCCGTTGGTCTACCTCAGAGTAAGGCAGCTTTCTCGGTTTCCAACAAGCCAGAGTTGTGTCGTTTGCTTCTGGGGCAGGTCGCACGGCACCCTCACCAACACCCACGCCCCACTGCACAGGCTGGTGACCAAGTTAGAAAGCGGATCCCGGCAGGCGCCCAGCTCCCTCCGAGCTCAGTCGGGGAGAAGCGCCCTGCGCAATCGATGTGACAAGAGGACGAGGAGATGCGGGAGGTGACAGTTTCTGCTCCAGTGTCCCAATTGGAGCAAGGACGTGAGGAGCGGTCCCTCCAGCGAGACGGGATCATGCACGAGCGCACAGCACACGCAGCCAAGAAGAAACTTCCCTCCTGCCACTCTCTGACGAGACCGGGAGTGTGGCGGGTTGTCACTGTCGCCCAGGCTGAGCTGAGCTGGCGGTTGGTGTGCACTGGGAGGGAACAAGGAAGACAAGGCAAAGTCACCAAGTCTTGCTCCGTCTTGCACAGGCGAGCTGGCCAAACTCCCTCGCTTCTCTCTGGCTCCCCGGAAAACCCTGCCTTATAGTGAGCCAGACCAGTGGTCCATCTAGCTCAGTAGTGCCTGCTCTGACTGGCAGCGACTCTCCTGGGTTTCAGGCAGACACACAATCCCCGCCTTTACTGGAGGAGGAAGAGTGAGCCACCTGTGTCCAAAGAGGGGCTCTGCCTCTTCCCCAGGGGAACTTGGGGTTTAAAAATCCTGAAAGCTTGAGCAATGGCCCTGAACGCTCCTCGACTATGGGCTTATCCACACTTACCTTCCTTCTGCACAGCCAGAGCTTTAAAAGGCTGTGCTCTTTCTTTTCTCTGGAGCCTTCCCTGCAGAAACCTGCTCTTTAAAGCAGAATTGGAACAAATGGCAAACCATGGGCAAGCCAAATTGCCATTTTTTCTGCGCTTCTGCTTTAAAGAGCTGGGTTTTTTGCCAAAAAAGAAAGAGCATGTGGAGACAGAGCTTTAAACCTTTTATTGAAGAAGCCATACATTTGGAGGAAACTAGGGAACTCGGCTCCCAAAGGTGGCAAGAGGAGGAGGAGAAGAGGGCGATCGATGGCTCCTAGGCACCATGGCTCTGCTCTGCCTCCGTGGTCAGAGGCAGTGAGGCTTCTGAGTGCCAGTTGCTGGAAGCCACAAACAGAGGTGGACTTAAGGGAGGGCAACCAGTTTGAAACCCCAAGGTCTGCCACTGCTACAGGAGGGGACAGGGTTCTTGTGCTCGAATCCTGTTTGTGGGTTTCCACAGCATATATCTAACATAATAAAACATCAAACATTAAAAACTTCCCATCACAGGGCTGCCTTCAGATGTCTTCTAAAAGTTATATAGGTTTTTTTTTTAATCTCCTTGGCATCTGAAGGGAGGATGGGTGCCACCACCAAGAAGGCGCTCTGCCTGGCTCCTTGTAACTTCAATTCTCACAGTAAGGGAACCTCCAGAAGGCTCTCGGAGCTGGACTTCAGTGTCCGGCCGAAAGACGGGGATGGAGAACTCTCCTTCAGGGGTGTCTTTTTGGCCGCCGTGAGAACAGAATGCTGGGCTAGATGGGCCAATGGCCTGATCCAGCAGGCTCTTTTGGGGTTTGGGGTATTCTGCTGCCAGCTGACCCTGCCCACCCTTGCCTCTTTGAAGAAGCACGGCAGAGTTCTGCCCTGGGCACTTGTGCCCTGACAAGCTCTCTTTCCGCAGTGTCACATTGGCACAGCTACGACGCCCTTCCTGAAACCGGCTCGGCAGGGATGTGAAGAGACAGGGCCGAATGCAGGCTGGCACCTCGACGGCACCCTTCCCTGAGGGGGGCCGGTCGGCCGACAGGTGTAGAAGCAGGACGTCAATTGGGCTGACAGTCCTCTGTTGAGTGCAGCAGTTCCTCGCAGAGCGGGTGGAGGCCTCACGTGGACGGCACAGTCTGGATGTGCTGGGGGGGGCTGGGGAGGAGGGGGACCCACACGGCTACTGCAGTGCTGGGTCTGGCAAGCACTGCAAGGTCCCAATCGATGGCACCCTTTCTGCAGCCCCCATTTGACGCAATTTTTGATTGAAAAAGGATTAAGAGTAATATTTAGAATTGATAATTAAGAAATAGAATGTTACTAAGATTTAGAAAGTGCTAAGTAAGTAATATATAGAAACGTAGAAGGGAGGGAAAGGAGGAAGCCGATAAAGATACGGAATATAAGATTGAGTGATGTATTTTTATGTTTTTATTTTGTTGTTATGGAATGTATATGATATGTTACTTGGTTTTTTATATTTTGTTATCACAAAAAATAATATATATATTTTATTTTTTTTAAAGGAAAATTATATGAAAATGATGTATCATTCGTATGCGGCTCCTAGTAAGTTAGCAAAAATGTATAAGACAGGTACAAATATCTGCTGGAAATGTAATTAAAAAGAAAGCACCTTTTATCATACAGCGGGACCTTGTTTCTCAAACTTAATCCGTTCTGGAAGTCTGTTCCTAAACCAAAGCGTTCCAAAACCAAGGCGCACTTTCCCATAGAAAGTAATGCAAAGCGAATTAATCCGTTCCAGACTTTAAAAAACAACCCCCAAAACAGCAATTTAACATGAATTTTACTATCTAACGAGACCATTGATCCATAAAATGAGTGCAATAAACAATGTACTGCAGTCACACAATCAATCAATCAGTAGATGAGCTGGGTTCCACACAGTCACAAAAACAAAACAAAAAGAGCCATAAAATTGCAAAGTAAATAGCAAAAACGGACAGATCTCAGCGTAACACTCAAAACGGAGCACGTTCAGCTTCCAGAAAAAGTTTGCAAATCAGAACACTTACTTCTGGGTTTGCAGTGTTTGAGTACCAAGGGGTTGAGAACCAAGGTACCACTGTATCCAACTTTCATCTTGGGAAAGTTTATGGAAAACTGATTTGAAATTCTCGGTATGCTGTACGTTGAAATAAAATTATATGAAAATGATTTACCGTTGGTATCTGGCTCCTAGTAAGTTAGCAAAAATGTATAAGACAGGTACAAATATCTGCTGGAAATGTAATTAAAAAGAAGGCACCTTTTATCATACGTTTTGCAAGGTAATAAAAGCATTCTGGGAAATGATATATAATGAATTGAAAAAAATGTTTTAAATAACTTTTATTAAACAAAAAACAACCCAGAGACTTTTCTATTAGGAATAGTAGGTGCTGATATTCCAAAGGAGCAGAAAAGACTTTTGATGTATCCGACGACAGCTGCACGGATGTTACTAGCCCAGAGATGGAAAGAAGACAAAGTCCCTATCAGAGAAGAATGGCAAATCAAACTGTTGGACTATGCCAAAATGGCAAAATTGACTCGAAAGCTCAGGAACCAAGAAGACCAAAACTTCAATAAGGAATGGGGGGAAATTACAATTTATCTTGGAGATGACTGTAACAGATGAAAACATTAGCAGGATTTCAATAACACTTGTAATGAGAAGCATGGAGATACCAGAGTTATAAAAAAACCATGGATTACAGAAAAAGATAGAAAAAGATGCAGTAGAAAAGGTTTAACAACAGAACCTGTGGAGGGGAAGGGGGGAGTCCAGAGACTCGGAAGAATCTTTTAATTGTGGATGTGTGTTGTGGTATTACTATAATTTTATATTTGTAAAACCAAATTATTATTGTTGTTGTTATTTAAAAAGAGCGAGGTGGGGTTGCTGGACTCGAGGGGCCATGGGCCTGATCCAGGAGGCTCGCCTCATGTTCTTATGGCCAAAAGCGAGAGGGATCTTCCTTGCAGGATTACGCATTGCACCCCATCCTTTACCCAAATGGATGACAACAGGCGGGTCATAAAGTGTTTTAACCAACAAAGAAATGATCCACAATCAATAGCCCCTTAAAGGCTCACTAAACATGTGTAAAATTTGTATTTATCGGGTGGATGCTGAAGCATTTCTTCTCCATGCTTAGAAAACTTGTATAGCAGGGGGTTGGACTAGATGACCCTTGGGTTCACCCCCAACTCGAGGATTCTCTGCTTCTAGGATTGGTGCATCAACAGGGCCCATTAAAAGCTGGAAGGCGCTGGGAAGTAAAGAGCCCCCCCCCCCCGGAAGCCAACGCCCCTTTCAGATCTTTGTAGATCTTTGCAGGGCTCCCTTTCTTATCTCTGGCATGCGGAGAAGCCGGGAAGTCAGGATTCTTTGCCTGAGTCCATGACCTATGGCTGACCCAGGTGGAGGGCAGCAAGGCCTCTCGCTGGAGCACCCCAAACCCCCCACCAGCCACACCTTTGAGGCGCAGAGGGCTGCCAGAACGGGACGGCAGCTTTGCCTCCACTGCAATGCCCCCTCCGTTCTGGCTCCTTCTGTCCAAAGGCTCGGGAACCAGCTGGGGAGCTGGTGGTGGGGGCGGCAGCTGGGACACCCTGCGAGCATTTAGCGGGATGCAGCGTCCCATGGGAGCCAAGCCCACAATGGTGGCTTTGCTGGGCTGAGAAAAGCTCCACACCCCCAGAAGCTGCCTCTCCGTGAGATTCAGGCCAGCTAAACCTGTCCAGGGATGGTCGCAGCCGTACAGAAATCAAAGGACGTCAAGAAGCCAGACAGCCAGGGCTTAATCCTCACATACGTTTTTGCCCTACTCTTTCCAGGCACAAGTCTGCACTTAAAAGCTCTGTGTCTGAGCATTTTTGTCTTTGCTCCAGAGCTTTTCCCACACCCACACTCTTTAGTGCTCAACTGGAGCAAACAGCAATTCAGGGTTTCCACGGACTGATGTTTGCTCCGGCTGAGCGCTAAAGAGTGTGTTTTCATGGGGAAAGCTCTGGAGCAAAAAAAAGAGGGGACGCTCGGACCCAGAGCTTTAAAGTGCTGACCACTCCTGGAAAGAGTGGAGGAAATGGAAGTGTGGCATAATGGTTAGAGTGTCAGACGAGGACCTGGGAGAGACCAGGGTTCAAATCCCCCTCAGCCATGAAGCTCGCTGGGCAACCTTAGGGGGGGGCCAGTCACTGCCTCTCTCAGCCTAACCTGCATCGCAGGGTTGTTGTGGGGACTAAATGAGGAGAAATATGGAAGTCCCCAGAGAGGCAGTGTGGTGTAGCGGTTAGAGTGTCAGGCTAGGACCTGGGAGAGACCAGGGTTCAAATCACTGCCTCTTTCAACCCAGCCTACCTCACAAGGCTGTTGTGATGATAAAACAGGGAGGAGGAGGACTATGCAAGCCACGTTGAGCTCTTTAGAGGAAAAAACACCAGGGAATGAAAATGCATTCGGTGCATCCATACACGAACAAGGCTGAGAAAGGCCTCTAGCTGGTGGCTGTTTCTGAACAGCTTTGAGCACAGATGCGTTTCTGTGAAACGCGATATATAAATAAATAGGCTGTGACTTGTACATTTTGCACCCGGTAAGGGTCTGTCTGCTGCCTTGAGCACAAACTTCACGTGCCTTGCAGCATCGATGGGGAAGGGTGCCAGCGTGGCTGAGGGAACGTCCCCCACTCCGTGAAATAGCCAAGGGTGCGAGCAGGGCCGGAGTGAGGTTTGACGCGGCCCTCAGCTCCTGAAGGTAATGGGGCCCTCGATATGTCCAGCTGTCCTTTGTCAACAACAAATGGTCACAGATTTTTTGGTGTTGAATATATGCTACCGTGTTTCTCCAAAAATAAGACACCGTCTTATATTTATTTTTCCTAAAAAAAACCCCACACTATGGCTTATTTTCAGGGGATGTCTTATATTTTTCTTCCTCCTTCTCCTGCCACGGCCGGTATTGCTGTTGTGCCTATCACTATGTCTTATTTTCGGGGTATGGCTTATATTCCTTGAATGCTTAAAAATCCTGCTATGCCTTATTTTATGACTACGTCTTAAAATAGGAGAAACAGAGTATATGGTCATTGATGGACCTAATAGGTAGCTAAAGCCATTTGCACATAACAAAATATGTATTTTATCCAAGGAATTGTTGAAAAGTCCATGCAGAATGTAGGTACTCTATATATAGAAATGAGCAAACCAGTGATATTTTAGGGAGCAGGGGAGCGGGTGGGGCCCATACCATACAGGAGCCGACACAACACAAAACGCTGTTGCGGTATGTAGGCTTTATTTTATTTGTTTTTTATCTTATATTTTGGAAATGTACATCCAGTTTGTTTTCCCTTTAAATTTTTTTGGGCCCCCGAAGAGAGTGGGGCCCTAAGCTAGAACTTGTTTAGCTTAGACGTAAATGCGGCACTGGGTGCGAGGCATCTTCCTTCACCTGTTTTGCCAGGAAAACTGGCCATTTCCACCCAGATGGGCTGCATGTGTAAAGGTAAAGGTAAAGGGACCCCTGACCATTAGGTCCAGTCGTGACCGACTCTGGGGTTGCGTGCTCATCTCGCATTATTGGCCGAGGGAGCCGGCGTATAGCTTCCAGGTCATGTGGCCAGCATGACAAAGCCGCTTCTGGCAAACCAGAGCAGCACATGGAAACGCCGTTTACCTTCCCGCTGTAGCGGTTCCTATTTATCTACTTGCATTTTTGACGTGCTTTCGAACTGCTAGGTGGGCAGGAGCTGGGACCGAGCAACGGGAGCTCACCCCGTTACAGGGATTCGAACCGCTGACCTTCTGATCAGCAAGCCCTAGGCTCAGTGGTTTAACCCACAGCGCCACCTGGGTCCCTTTGGGCTGCATGTGAGCAGTTCCCAAAGGAGACGAGGGAATCCCGTTCAGGAGATAGGCTTGGAACGTGGGAAGCTGCCCTGTGCTGGGTCCCTCCAGCCTCACCTGGAGATGTCAGGAACTGAACCTGGGACAACCTGGAGGAGGGGATGCCGCTCAGAGGGGGCACCCTGAGCCCTGGGACAGAGTCACAGACTGGTAGGGCCCCCCCTGATTTGCCCGCAGAAGAACCCCAGTTCACTCCCTATCAAAACCAGGCAGGGCTCAGGGAAGCCCCCTGTCTGAAAGGCCCCATCAGGAGCTGATAGATGTGTCACCCAGAGCTCAATGGACCAGTTTGGGAGGTGGGGGCACTGGTTTGCTTCCGGGTCATGTGGCCAGCATGACAAAGCCACTTCTGGCAAACCAGAGCAGCACATGGAAATGCCGTTTACCTTCCCGCTGTAGCGGTTCCTATTTATCTACTTGCATTTTTGACGTGCTTTCGAACTGCTAGGTTGGCAGGAGCTGGGACTGAGCAACGGGAGCTCACTCCGTCACAGGGATTCGAACTGCCGACCTTCTGATCAGCAAGCCCTAGGCTCAGTGGTTTAACCCACAGCGCCACCTGGGTCCCTTTGGGCTGCATGTGAGCAGTTCCCAAGGGAGACGAGGGAATCCCGTTCAGGAGTGAGGCTTGGAACGTGGGAAGCTGCCCTGTGCTGGGTCCCTCCAGCCTTACCTGGAGATGTCGGGAACTGAACCTGGGACAACCCGGAGGAGTCCTGGGGGAGGGGATGCCGCTCAGAGGGGGCACCCTGAGCCCTGGGACACAGTCACAGACTGGTAGGCCCCCCCTGATTTTCCTGCAGAAGAACCCCAGTTCACTCCCTATCAAAACCAGGCAGGGCTCAGGGAAGCCCCCTGTCTGAAAGGCCCCATCAGGAGCTTTTGGATGTGTCACCCAGAGCTCAATGGACCAGTTTGGGAGGTGGGGGCACTGGTTTGTTCTCGTTTTCGTTAGGTACGTTGTAAGCTTCGTTCTGTGAACCGCCCTGAGTTCTTCAGACAAAGGGCGGCATACAAATTAAATAAAGATGGTCTGACTCTGTCTGAGGCAGCTGCTTCCTCCGGTCCCATTTCATCGAACCGACCTGGGGCTCAGGAGAGAGAAGCCCCTCCCCCCAGGCATTCACTGCTCTGCAAGGTACACCCAGCATGGGACATGGGTGGCACTGTGGTCTAAACCCCTGAGCATCTTGGGCTTGCTGATCAGAAGGTCAGCGGTTCGAATCCCTGCAACGGGGTGAGCTCCCATTGCTCTGTCCCAGCTCCTGCCAACCCAGCAGTTCGAAAGCACGCCAGTGCAAGTAGATAAACAGGTACCACTGCGGCGGGAAGGTAAACAGCTTTTCAGTGAACTCTGGTTTCCGCCACGGTGTTCTGTTGCACCAGAAGCGGTTTAGTCCTGCTGGCCACGTGACCTGGAAAGCTGTCTGGGGACAAACGGCAGCTCCCTCGGCCTGAAAGGGAGATGAACGCTGCAACCCCATTTACCCAGGACGGGCCACGCAGAGGGCACTCAAATGCCAACACCTGAAGCCCCTTTCGTGCTGGACTAGATGTTCTTATGACATGAATGCACTCTGCCTGGTGCATGTGGGTGCATATGGAACGGAGAGCTTGTCTGTGTGTGTGTGGGGGGGGATGGGACCCTCTGCTTCTTCGGAGGGACCAGGCAAGAGGTGAGGAGATGCAGGGGGGGGGAATAGGAGAGACAGGAGCAGACCTGCAGAGGCCTCTGGGTCTCGGAGCCGGCCTTGGCCCCAGGGACAGCAAGGCTCCTAAATCCCAGAGTAAGCTCAGAGACACCCCCCCCCGTCTCCCCACCCCCTAAGCAACTCGTAGCAAAACAGCCCCAGCCAAACCCTCGACAACAAGCCGCCTGAGTCACGGGGCTGGGTGGGTGGCAAACTACGCAGCCCCGGCAAGAGGCAGTATGGACAGCTGTGCACACCCACAACCCACAACAGTCACCATGGCAGAAAGGGAGGAGGAGGAGGAGGAGGGGGAGGGGGAGGGGAGGGGGGCTTTCAAAGAGGACTGAGCAAATTCATGGAGCAGGAGAGGGCTCTGGGTAGCTACTAGCTGTTGTGCTCACCCATAGCCAGTGGCATAGCAAGGTTAGGTAGTACCCGGTGCAGAAAATTTCTTGTCACCCCCACCCCCTGAAATCTTTTTGTTGAGCTCTTTTCTTTGGGGATTCTGGGGTTTGCCAAAGTTGTTCGGCTTTTTGGTCCAGAGTTCCCTCCACCCACCGCTTGTTTGCTCGCCTGCCTCCTTTGCGCCCTCTCCCTGCATGCCTCCTCCACCAGCCCGGGAGTGAGGGAGGGGCTGTAAAAACGAAGGCAGAAGGGGGGAACGCCACAGCTCCCACCCTTCCCCAGACGGATCGGGGTAGGCGGGAGTTGCGTCGAATGTCACCCCCCTCGATGACACCCGGCGCGGTTCGCCCCTGCCGCCCCCCACCTTGCTTCCCCCCTGCCCATAGCTCAGTTGCTATGGCATGAAACTCTTCATCTCAGGGTTGTGGGTTCGAGCCCCACATTGAGCAAGAGAGTCCTGCTTTGCAGGGGGGTTGGACCAGATGACCCTCGCGGTCCCTTCCCATTCTACGATTCTAAGATTCTGTGACGGCTACACTTTGCTCTCCACAGTCAGAGGCTGCCATGCTTTTGAATCCCAGTTTCTGGAAAGCGCAGGAGGGGAGAGCTGCTCTTGTGCTTGCTGGTTTCCCCCCCCCCCCCAGGCACCTGTGAGAACAGGAGGCTGGACTGGATGAGCCCTTGGCCTGATCCAGCAGGATTATCGTTAAGATCTTATGTGGCAAGGTGGGAGCTGGCTCTTGCCAAACACAGCAGGCAGGGCGTGTGAGGACAGGGGGGAACAGGGGCCCACCTGAGCCCAGAAGCATCTTCCTTTCAGCTCCAGGGTCCCCAAGTTATGAAAAGCTGCCCACCTTTCAGATATGGTTTTGGGCAAAGATATGGGGGTGAAACTTCTCCTGAGTAAGACATGGGGCCAGGAGAAGTCAGAGCACCAAGAGCACTTCGGGGCATGTGCAGAATGCCTTCTGTCCTCAGAGCCTGCCTGAGAGGACATACTTGGTGAACCCAGCACCCTCTCTCCCATGGTAACTGGGCAGCGCAAACAGATGCCTCTCCCTGTCCTGGGTGCCCTAGGGGAGGGCAGACAGTGGGCAGGGCAAATTGCCAGTCCCCCTGAAAGAGACCCCAGCCAGGGCCCAATGCAAACCGTGGCCCTTTGCTTTCCTGCCTTGTTTTAGTACCCTTTCCCTTCAAAAAGGTTCACGCAAGCAGTTTAAATTGCAAAGTGGAAATTCACAACCTTCCAGTATGAAGCAGCAGAGAGAAAAGCCGCATTTACAGGACTGGGAAGCCTGGGGAAATGAGGGGAGAGATCCCTAAGCAGCGAGAGTGTTGCAAAGTCGCGGTGCCACCACCAAGAAGGCCCTTCACCCCTCCAGCCACCCCTCAGAGGCAGGAGCGCCAGAGACAGGATCCTGGTGCGATGTGGACAAGCACATGACACGGACCCCAGGGAGCCTTTGAGGGGCCCTCAGGCCTCCCCCTCCTCAGCTGAGGAGGGATTTCCAAGCAGCGCTCAGAGTTGAGCCTGGAAAGAAACTGGGAGCCATCATACTGTGGGCTGCATCTGCCCCCAAGCCCTACTCAGAGTATCCCCATTGAAATCAAGGGGCACGACTAAGTCCATCCATGTTAATGGCCCTGACTGTATTCAGGGCCAGCTGCAGATTCCAAATCGCCTACAAAAGCTTTGAACGCCCAGGCAGAAAACGTGGTTCAAGGAGGAAGGAAATCAGCCCCCAAGCCCCTGGTCCCAAGCCCCTCTGCCCCAGAGATGGGAGGGGGCCGTCTTCCTTACCTGCAGGTTGAAGGGAGAGACCTCCCTGCCATGTGGCTGTCAGGTGCAAGCCCCGTTTTTTTTGCCCCAGTGAATCTTTGGGCTCCTCTGCTACAGCCTCTCCCTCTGCCCTGTGTGGGCTTGTGGCTGTGCAAATTGCCCCATGGAAAAGGCTGCTCTGCCCCAGAGGCCAGCTGGTGGCACTCCCTTCCCCACTGAGGCTCTGAGCCCAGGAAGCCCACCCACTGCGTTCCTCTCCTCCTTCTCTGTTACGGAATGTGGAAGGAGAATGTGAGAAGAACTTGCTGGATCAGGCCAACGGCTCATCTCCTCGGAGCCTCCTGTCCTCACAAATGCCTGGGGGAAACCAGCAAGCAGGATCGGAGCACAAGAGGAGCGAATCCAGAAGAGGGCAACCAAAATGGTCAAAGGCCTGGAAACGATGCCTTATGAGGAACGGCTTAGGGAGCTGGGTATGTTTAGCCTGGAGAAGAGAAGGTTAAGGGGTGATATGATAACCATGTTCAAATATATCAAAGGATGTCATATAGAGGAGGGAGAAAGGTTGTTTTCTGCTGCTCCAGAGAAGCGGACACGGAGCAACGGATTCAAACTACAAGAAAGAAATTCCACCTAAACATTAGGAAGAACTTCCTGACAGTAAGAGCTGTTCGGCAGTGGAATTTGCTGCCAAGGAGTGTGGTGGAGTCTCCTTCTTTGGAGGTCTTTAAGCAGAGGCTTGACAGCCATCTGTCAGGAATGCTTTGATGGTGTTTCCTGCTTGGCAGGGGGTTGGACTGGATGGCCCTTGTGGTCTCTTCCAACTCTATGATTCTATGATTCTATGAATCTCCCCTCCTGCGGTTTCCCAGCCACTGGAATTCAGAAGCATTGCTGCCTCCCGACTGGGGAGGCAGAGTCCGGCCACCCTTAATGCCTCGCATTAACTCTTAAGACCCAGGAGAGGTGAGAACTTGGAGCACCTCAGAGCCTAAAAGCAACCCACATGCCGGGAAGGGGGGGGGGGAACTGAGGCGGCCGTCCACACGTGCCCCAAAGCAGGCCAGACCGCTGGGCAAGGCGCCTGCGGAACCTCGGTGAGCCAGAGAGCTCTAGTCAGCCAGCCAAGCTGCGTGCAAGAGAGGAGCAGCGCCCGCTTCTCAGAACACAACCGGAGTCATGAGAGGGGAGGATAAGGCTACTCTGGCCGCCTCGAATCCAGTCAGAATCCAGAGAAAATTGCCCTTGCACCGTCTCGTCTGAACATTTGGCACTGCCAGATGAAGCCACGGGAGGGGGAGAAAGCGGGACGCCGAGAGGGCCTTTTGTGAAAAGAGCCCCCCAACACCACACCGCGCGCATCTTCCGCGGAGCGCAGCTGACCCAGAGAGAGAGAGAGAGAGAGAGAGAGAGAGAGAGAGAGAGAGAGAGAGAGAGAGAGAGAGAGAGAGAGAGAGAGAGAGAGAGAGAGAGAGAGAGAGAGAGAGAGAGAGAGAGAGAGAGAGAGAGAGAGAGAGAGAGAGAGAGAGAGAGAGAGAGAGAGCGGGCGCGTAAAAGCAGCGCGCACCTCAGCGCCGGCCAGTCCGCCCCGTCGGCTCCCTTGCCCCGCGGACGGTCCCGGGCAGGCGAGCAGGGCTGCGGGCTTGCTGGGTAGGCGACGGAGAGCGCCGTCCCCAACCCAAGGCCCCGATCCTGGAGGGCTCCTGCCCTTCAGCAGGAGGAGGAATGGATGAATGTGCCCCCGCTCCCCCCCCTCGAGAGGCCGCCTGCGGGCAACTCAACCCCCCCCCCCCACTTCCAGCCTGCATTTCAGCAGCAGAGCCGGCCTTTCTCTCCCCCCCCCTCGCTCCCGCCCCCGACACAGCCTGCACCAAATTCTATCTCCCGCCCGCCCCACGGAAGGCGCCTCTGGCTCGCAGCGCAGCCCCGCCGCCCGTGGCCTCCCGTCGGGGGGCTCTCCCGCCCCGGCCGCTCCTTGCCCCGCGCCGGAGCCGCTCACCTGGCTGGACGCGCTCTTGCCGCAGCCGCCTGGCTTGGGCTCGGCTCCTCGGCTGGCGCCGCGCACGACGAGGCGGAGGCGACGAGCAGCAGCAGCAGCGCCGGCCGCGGCTCCTCCTCTCTCCCCCGTCGGAGGGACGCGCGCAGCAGCGCGCGGAGGAGGCAGGGGAGCGCCCGGGCCGCCCCCTCCCTCGCGGAGCCACTCCGGATTCCGTGCGCATCCACTGGCGCGCGCCCCGACGCTCATCGCCGTCCTCGCCGCAGCCGCAGGCACGCCGAGCAGCCCAGGCCTCCGAGGACTGTGGAGAGGGCTTCAGACTCAAGGAAAGAGGGGCCCCGAGCATGTGCAGAGGGCCACCAGCCCACGGCAGCAGCGGCTACCACCCACCAACCTCTGCGATTGAAGAGCTACCGCAGAAGGCAGAAGGAGGATTCAAGAGGATATCACTGGACCGACCAAAACTCACAAAATGGATTTCAGTAGGAAGAAATCCGAGGTTCTACAGGAGGTTTTTAAGCAGAGGTTGGGTGGCCATCTGCCATGGATGCTTTTGTTGAGATTCCTGCCTTGTATGGGGTTGGACTAGTTGACCCTCAGGGCCCTTCCAACTCTACTTGCTGCCGTTCATCTGTCTCGGGTGTGAAGTCAAACAGCACCAAAGTGACCTCCCTGGGGCGCAAGCCTGGGCAATTCTAGGATTCTAGGACAAATTAGATTAGGATGGGGGACACCTGGCTTACTAGCAGTACATGTGAAAAGGATCTAGGGGTCTGGGTGGACCACCAGCTGAACATGAGTCAACAGTGTGATGCAGCACCGAAAAAAGCTAAGCCTATTCTAGGCTGCATCCACAGAAGTCTAGTGTCCAGATCAAGGGAATCAATAGTCCCGCTCTCTTCTGCCTTGGTCAGACCACATCTGGAATACTGTGTCCAGTTCTGCGCACCACAGTTGAAGAAGATGTTCACAAGCTGGAGGGGGTGCAAAGAGGAAGGCGACCAAGATGACCAAGGGTCTGGAAACCAAGCCTTATGAGGCATGGTTGAAGGAGCTGGCTATGTTTAGCCTGGGAAAGAGGAGACTGAGATGTGCTATGAGAGCTCCGAGGGGCTGTCACAATCTTTTTTTCTGCTGCTTCAGAGGGTAGGACTAGATGACCCTTGGGAGTCCCTTCTAACTACAATTCTATGAATGGACAAAGCAGCACTCACACTGGAGCACATGCAAAGTGCGGGGGGGGGCATTTTGTCTGCCTCCGACCACGGAGGCCATGCCCAGCCATTGTGGCTTTGCAGATGAACCTGTGAACTGGGTGATGCTCCACACCTGAGTTATGCCCCCCCAACCCCCACAGGCAGCCACATTCCACTCAGCCAGACCTTTGGTCCATCTCGCTCAATATTGCCTACACTGACTGGCAGCTTCTCCCTGGGGTTCTCAGGCAAGGGGGTCTTTCCATTGCCCTACCTGGAGATGCTGTGGGTTGAGCCGGGGACCTTGCCACGCTGCTACGCTCTGAACTCTCAAGATCCAGCTCTGCCCCCTCCTTCTCCTGGGAGGGATCTGTCCCTGGATAAACTCATTTGCCCTTCCCGGGGAAGCTGGCATCGCCCATGGCTGGCATTCAGCACCATGCGGCAGGTGGGAAGGGCAGCTGCCAGCGTGAGCAAGAGTCCCGTGGCACCGGGGAATCTCCCAGAGGGGCTACAGCCCTGGAATTAGCAGCCAAATGTCACCAGACCCCAGAAGGCGTTGGGGAGTCTCCTGCCACCCTCCTCCCTGGTGGCAGGAGGAAGCTTGCTCAGGGGGCTTTTGCCTTGCCTCCTGTGGCGGGGGGAGGGGGAGGGGAGGGGGCCTCATTGCACCCACCTCACCCTGAGGTCTGCCCAGTCCCACTGGCCAAATGAAGCTGAATGCTGGAAGATTCAGGACAGATAACGTCCTCCATCGGGCTGCAGCACAGTCTGTAGAGCGTGAGGCACTTAATCTCAGGGTTGAGTTGGAACCCCACGGCGAGCAAAAAATCCCTGCATTGCAGGGGGTTCAACATGATGATGATGATGATTTTATACCTCACCCATCAAGGTGACCCTCACGATCAGGGCCGGGTTTACATATAAGCTCAACAAGCTATAGCTTAGGGCCCCACTCTCTTAAAGGTAAAGGTAAAGGGACCCCTGACCATTAGGTCCAGTCGTGACCGACTCTGGGGTTGCGCGCTCATCTCGCATTATTGGCCGAGGGAGCCGGCGTATAGCTTCCAGGTCATGTGGCCAGCATGACAAAGCTGCTTCTGGAGAACCAGAGCAGCACACGGAAACGCCGTTTACCTTCCCGCCAGAGCGGTCCCTATTTATCTACTTGCACTTTGACGTGCTTTCGAACTGCTAGGTTGGCAGGAGCTGGGACCGAGCAACGGGAGCTCACCCCGTCACAGGGATTCGAACCGCCGACCTTCTGATCAGCAAGCCCTAGGCTCAGTGGTTTAACCCACAGCGCCACCTGGGTCCCACTCTCTTGGGGCCCCCCAAAAAAATTAAAGGGGAAAAATCTGGATGTACATTTCCAAAACAGAAGATAAAAAACAAATAAAGTAAAACCTACATACAGCAACTGTGTTTTGTGTTGTGTAGGCTCCTGTGATGTTAGTCATGGGCCCCACCTGCTAGCCTGCTCTCTGAAATATCACTGGTTTGCTCATTTCTATATATAGAGTACCCACATTCTGCATGGACTGGTTGCAAATGGCTTTAGATACCCATTAGGTCCATGTTGTTGTTGTTGTTTAGTCGTTTAGTCGTGTCCGACTCTTCGTGACCCCATGGACCAGAGCACGCCAGGCACTCCTGTCTTGCACTGCCTCCCGCAGTTTGGTCAAACTCATGTTCGTAGCTTCGAGAACACTGTCCAACCATCTTGTCCTCTGTCGTCCCCTTCTCCTAGTGCCCTCCATCTTTCCCAACATCAGGGTCTTTTCCAGGGAGTCTTCTCTTCTCATGAGGTGGCCAAAGTATTGGAGCCTCAGCTTCACGATCTGTCCTTCCAGGGAGCACTCAGGGCTGATTTCCTTAAGAATGGATAGGTTTGATCTTCTAGCAGTCCATGGGACTCTCAAGAGTCTCCTCCAGCACCATAATTCAAAAGTATCAATTCTTCGGCGATCAGCCTTCTTTATGGTCCAGCTCTCACTTCCATACATCACTACTGGGAAAACCATAGCTTTAACTATCCGGACCTTTGTCGGCAAGGTGATGTCTCTGCTTTTTAAGATGCTGTCTAGGGTTGTCATTGCTTTTCTCCCAAGAAGCAGGCGTCTTTTAATTTCGTGACTGCTGTCACCATCTGCAGTGATCAAGGAGCCCAAGAAAGTAAAATCTCTCACTGCCTCCATTTCTTCCCCTTCTATTTGCCAGGAGGTGATGGGACCGGTGGCCATGATCTTGGTTTTTTTGATGTTGAGCTTCAGACCATATTTTGCGCTCTCCTCTTTCACCCTCATTAAAAGGTTCTTTAATTCCTCCTCGCTTTCTGCCATCAAGGTTGTGTCATCTGCATATCTGAGGTTGTTGATATTTCTTCCGGCAATCTTAATTCCGGCTTGGGATTCATCTAGTCCAGCCTTTCGCATGATGAATTCTGCATATAAGTTAAATATGCAGGGAGACAATATACAACCTTGTCGTACTCCTTTCCCAATTTTGAACCAATCAGTTGTTCCATATCCAGTTCTAACTGTAGCTTCTTGTCCCACATAGAGATTTCTCAGGAGACAGATGAGGTGATCAGGCACTCCCATTTCTTTAAGAACTTGCCATAGTTTGCTGTGGTCGACACAGTCAAAGGCTTTTGCATAGTCAATGAAGCAGAAGTAGACGTTTTTCTGGAACTCTCTAGCTTTCTCCATAATCCAGCGCATGTTTGCTATTTGGTCTCTGGTTCCTCTGCCCTTTCGAAATCCAGCTTGCACTGCTGGGAGTTCTCGGTCCACATACTGCCTAAGCCTGCCTTGTAGAATTTTGAGCATAACCTTGCTAGCGTGTGAAATGAGCGCAATTGTGCGGTAGTTGGAGCATTCTTTGGCACTGCCCTTCTTTGGAATTGGGATGTAGACTGATCTTCTCCAATCCTCTGGCCATTGCTGAGTTTTCCAAACTTGCTGGCATATTGGGTGTAGCACCTTAACAGCATCATCTTTTAAAATTTTAAACAGTTCAGCTGGAATATCATCACTTCCACTAGCCTTGTTATTAGCAGTGCTTTCTAAGGCCCATTTGACTTCACTCTCCAAGATGTCTGGCTCAAGGTCAGCAACCACACTACCTGGGGTGTACGAGACCTCCATATCTTTCTGGTATAATTCCTCTGTGTATTCTTGCCACCTCTTCTTGATGTCTTCTGCTTCTGTTAGGTCCTTACCACTTTTGTCCTTGATTATGGTAATCTTTGTACGAAATGTTCCTTTCATATCTCCAATTTTCTTGTACAGATCTCTGGTTTTCCCCATTCTATTGTTTTCCTCTATTTCTTTGCATTGCTCATTTAAGAAGACCCTCTTGTCTCTCCTTGCTGTTTTTTGGAAATCTGCATTCAGTTTCCTGTATCTTTCCCTTTCTCCCTTGCATTTTGCTTGCCTCCTCTCCTCCGCTATTTGTAAGGCCTCGTTGGACAGCCATTTTGCTTTCTTGCATTTCCTTTTCCTTGGGATGGTTTTCGTTGCTGCCTCCTGTATAATGTTATGAGCCTCCATCCATAGTTCTTCAGGCACTCTGTCCACCAAATCTAAATCCTTAAACCTGTTCCTCACTTCCACTGTGTATTCATAAGGGATTTGATTCAGATTGTATCTTACTGGCCCAGTGGTTTTTCCTACTTTCTTCAGTTTAAGCTGGAATTTTGCTATAAGAAGCTGATGATCTGAGTTACAGTCAGCTCCAGGTCTTGTTTTTGCTGACTGTATAGAGCTTCTCCATCTTTGACTGCAGAGAATATAATCAATCTGATTTCGATGCTGCCCATTTGGTGATATCCATGTGTAGAGTCGTCTCTTGTGTTGTTGGAAGAGAGTGTTTGTGATGACCAGCTTGTTCTCTTGACAGAACTCTATTAGCCTTTGCCCTGCTTCATTTTGAACTCCAAGGCCAAACTTGCCAGTTGTTCCTTTTATCTCTTGATTCCCTACTTTAGCATTCCAGTCCCCTGTAATGAGAAGAACATCCTTCTTTGGTGTCATTTCTAGAAGGTGTTGTAGGTCTTCATAGAATTGGTCAATTTCACTTTCTTCAGCACCGGTAGTTGGTGCATAAACTTGGATTACTGTGATGTTAAAAGGTCTGCCTTGGATTCGTATCGAGATCATTCTGTCATTTTTGAGATTGCATCCCATTACAGCTTTTGCCACTCTTTTGTTGACTATGAGGGCCACTCCATTTCTGCTACAGGATTCTTGCCCACAGTAGTAGATATGATAGTCATCCGAACTGAATTCGCCCATTCCCTTCCATTTTAGTTCACTGATGCCCAGGATGTCGATATTTATTCTTGTCATCTCATTTTTGACCACATCCAGCTTACCTCCACTCATGGTTCTTACATTCCAGGTTCCTATGCAATATTTTTCTTTACAGCATCGGACTTTCCTTTCGCTTCCAGGCATATCCGCAACTGAGCGTCCTTTCGGCTTTGGCCCAGCCGCTTCATCAGCTCTGAATCTACTTGTACTTGTCCTCCGCTCTTCCTCAGTAGCATGTTGGACGCCTTCCGACCTGAGGGGCTCATCTTCCAGCGTCATAACTTTTACTGGAGTGGCTTGCCAGTTCCTTCTCCAGGTGGATCACGTTTAGTCAAAACTCTCCACTACGGTATGACCTGTCCATCTTGGGTGGCCCTGCATGGCATAGCTCATAGCTTCTCTGAGTTATTTAAGCCCCTTCGCCACGACAAGGCATTGATCCATGAAGGGGCCATTAGGTCCATAAATGACCATATAGCATATATTCAACACAAAAACCCTGTGACCATTTGTGGTTGACAATGGACATCTGGACCTAGAAAGGGCCCCATTACCTTCAGTCGCTTAGGGCAGGGGTGACCAAACTAAGGCCCGGGGGCTGGATGCGGCCCAATCGCCTTCTAAATCCGGCCCTTGGACGGTCCAGGAATCAGCATGTTTTTACATGAATAGAATGTGTCCTTTTATTTAAAATGCATCTCTGGGTTATTTGTGGGGCATAGGAATCAGTTCATCCCCCCCCCCGCCCAATATAGTCCGGGCCCCCCCACAAGGTCTGAGGGACAGTGGACCGGCCCCCTGCTGAAAAAGTTTGCTGGCCCCTGGCTTAGGGCCTCATCAAACTTAAATCTGGCCCTGCTCACGATCCCTTCCAACTTTACAATTAATTCTATGATTCAATTATTCACAGCACAGAGTTAAACTACGGAACTCCCTTCCCCATGAAGCAGTGACGGCTACCCACCCAGATGGCTTTAAAAGAGGGTTAGACTCATGGAAGAGGAAGGGGAGGGGGGCTATGGATGGCTCCTAGCCAGGATGGTTGGGCTCTGACTCCACGGTTTTGAGGCAGTTTCTGAACACCAGTTGCTGGAAACCACAGGAGGGGAGAGCTGCTGCTTTGGGGCTTCCCATTGGGGCATCTGGTCTGCCACTGTGAGGCCTGGATGGGGCCCCCTTGGCCTGATCCCTTGGCCTCTTCCCATATTCTTTGGCTCTTATATCATCTCAACACAACCCCACATTCCGTGATGTGTGGCGGCAGCAGCTGGGGCCGCACCCAGGGCTGAGATTTTTCGGGGCTGCCTCTCCAGCCTCGATGAGCCACTGGCCTGATCCTGCCAGCTCTTCTTGAGTTCTTAAAAGGCAGCTGCTCAGGGGTCTCTTTGCAGGCATCCCTTCTCGGCCTCCTGCCGGAGCCGGAGCAGCAGCAGCAGCCAATGAGCCGGGAGGGGAGGCAGGAGAACAAGGAGGAAGGTGATGTAATTGTTGCCAGGCGCTTTCCCCGTGCCAAGCGTTGCCAGGGAGATGGTGAGGAGCGGGGCCTGGGGCAGGGGCAGAGGCTGCTTGTACCCCAGAAGCGTTTGTGCAGGGCTTACGCGGAACCAGGGCTTCATGCTATAGGCGGTTGGGTCTCTCTCTGCTTTGGGTCTGATCTCCGGGTACTAGGCAGGTGGGGGCTGAACCGGGCGTGTGGGGGGGGGGATATGGGGAGGTGGTGCACAGCCTTCCTTTCGGAGCTGGATGCGCTGTGCCTCAGATATTCATTTTATTTTAATTCATTGCCTTCATATCCTGCCTTTTTCTTCAGAGCTCAAGGTGGCGGACATCGTTCTGTTTTAAACCCCACAACAAGTGGGGCTGCATGGAGATCTCTTTGGGCAGGCCTGGGAAAGTCTCCAGAGAGTCCAGATGGGAGGAGTTGTCTTCCAGGGACTCTGCCACTGCCTGTGCACTCTGCTCATGCTCAGAGGCACTGTCTTCCTCATTATTGCAGCCTATATCCAGTGGCTGAGTCCTAGCGCTCAGTGGAGGCCCTGCACCTGGTTCAAACTAAGACCTTCTTCATTGGATGTTCCTGACTTCTTGTGTTATGAGAGAGGGAGGAAAACCTTCCCTCCAGCCCCTTTCCCCCTGCCATTAATAATTTCGTAAATTTCTATCATGCCACCTCTTGCGTGCATTTTCTCTAAACTAAAACGTCCGAAGCGCTGCAACCTTTCTTCATAGCAGAGTCGCTCTGTCCTTCCCCTTGACCTTTCTGGGCTCTGGAAACCCTTGATGTCGAAACTAAACAGGGCAGAGTCTGGGGTTTGCCAGGAGGGAGACCACCTGGGCCCCCCCTCCCAATGCATGATACCACATTGAGTTCCATAATGGGGAAAAAGAGAAGAGAGGGAATGAGTTAAAAACAGCCACCATTACAGCTACTGCCAGATCCTGCAGCAAGGAATTCCGCAAGTTCCCTCTGACATTCTCAAGTGGGGGAGGGGGAGGGCTCCCCTTGTCCTGCGGCTACTGAAGCAGACTCCATGGCTGGGCATTCATTCTTGGCTCCCTCCTCCTGGGAGAGCAAGGGTTGCCAAGCGAGCAGCCAGCCTGCATTCTGTGCAGGACACAAAGGCACCCCCAGGGCGGCCTGGGGGATGGACAGCGTGCAAATCCCAGGCCCTGAAATCACTTCCTGCTCCGCAGACAGGCTGGAGGCAACAGGACAATGGAGGCTCAGGCATGAAAGGGCTGCTTAGCCAAGCTGCAGATGAGCTGGAGAAGCACCCGGTGAGCTCAGCCCAAGAGAGCGGCTGGAGAGAGAGAGCGGGGAGCGTGCAGCCTGGCAGGGCTGCCAAGGGGAATTAGTGGAGCCGGCAAATGAGGCCGGGGCAGGAACCGCCTTTGGTTGTGCAGAGGAGGGAGCAGCTGGCAGGGGGCTGCCACAAGAAGCCACGGACAAGGCGGAGGTCCCCTCTGCCACCCCAGGGTGCCCTCCTGCGGCATCTTCTGCATGCAGTTGAACTATGGAACTCCCTGCCACAGGAGGCAGGGATGGCTGCACAACCTGGATGGCTTTCAAGGGGATCCAACCAATTCATGGCTGGACCACTGTGGTCAGTTTGTTCCTGTCCAGGAACAGCCGAAGGTGGAGAACCAGATGAAAGCGGTCGGAGGCACCCCTGGCCACAGAGTCAGGCTGCCCTGCCCATTAGCCTCGCTGACACACTCTCCTCAGGCGTTGACAGAGGGGTGTGTGTGTGCATGAGCTATTTGGGGGGTTTATTTTGATTCACTTTCAAGAACAGTATCTAGCTACAGAATCACAAGGTTATGCTTAAAATTCTACAAGGCAGGCTTAAGCAGTATGTGGACCGAGAACTCCCAGAAGTGCAAGCTGGATTTCGAAGGGGCAGAGGAACCAGAGACCAAATAGCAAACATGCGCTGGATTATGGAGAAAGCTAGAGAGTTCCAGAAAAACGTCTACTTCTGCTTCATTGACTATGCAAAAGCCTTTGACTGTGTCGACCACAGCAAACTATGGCAAGTTCTTAAAGAAATGGGAGTGCCTGATCACCTCATCTGTCTCCTGAGAAATCTCTATGTGGGACAAGAAGCTACAGTTAGAACTGGATATGGAACAACTGACTGGTTCAAAATTGGGAAAGGAGTACGACAAGGTTGTATATTGTCTCCCTGCTTATTTAACTTATATGCAGAATTCATCATGCGAAAGGCTGGACTAGATGAATCCCAAGCCGGAATTAAGATTGCCGGAAGAAATATCAACAACCTCAGATATGCAGATGACACAACCTTGATGGCAGAAAGCGAGGAGGAATTAAAGAACCTTTTAATGAGGGTGAAAGAGGAGAGTGCAAAATATGGTCTGAAGCTCAACATCAAAAAAACCAAGATCATGGCCACTGGTCCCATCACCTCCTGGCAAATAGAAGGGGAAGAAATGGAGGCAGTGAGAGATTTTAGTTTTTTGGGTTCCATGATCACTGCAGATAGTGACAGCAGTCACGAAATTAAAAGACGCCTGCTTCTTGGGAGAAAAGCAATGACAAACCTAGACAGCATCTTAAAAAGCAGAGACATCACCTTGCCGACAAAGGTCCGTAGAGTTAACGCTATGGTTTTCCCAGTAGTGATGTATGGAAGTGAGAGCTGGACCATAAAGAAGGCTGATCGCCGAAGAATTGATGCTTTTGAATTATGGTGCTGGAGGAGACTCTTGAGAGTCCCATGGACTGCAAGAAGATCAAACCTCTCCATTCTGAAGGAAATCAGCCCTGAGTGCTCACTGGAAGGACAGATCCTGAAGCTGAGGCTCCAAGACTTTGGCCACCTCATGAGAAGAGAAGACTCCCTGGAAAAGACCCTGATGTTGGGAAAGATGGAGGGCACTAGGAGAAGGGGACGACAGAGGATGAGATGGTTGGACAGTGTTCTCGAAGCTACGAACATGAGTTTGACCAAGCTGCGGGAGGCAGTGGAAGACAGGAGTGCCTGGCGTGCTCTGGTCCATGGGGCCACGAAAAGTTGGACATGACTAAACAACTAAGCACAACAACAACAGAATCACAAAAGCATCTTCGGCAGTAGAGATGTCATTTTGGGGCCAGTGGCAGTTAGTTGTTTGAAAGGCTGATGAATGCAGCACACCCAGGAAAAAAATATAGGACAAATAACGATTTACTTCTTCCCTCAAGACTCCCACACACATTTTTTTTTTGTTAACAGTCCACAGGCAGCGCAAAACTCTTTATCGCAAGTGGGAGGCAAAGATGGTAAACAAGGCCAGGAAAAACTGTTTGCAAGATGCAATATAAAAGGATGAGATCATCACCAGTATGCATACCAAAACAGAAATCCTGATGTTAAATTTTTGTGCATGCCGTTTTCTGGCTTGCTTCAGGTGGCAACTTGCTCCTCTACCCAGGATGCTCCCTTCAGGGGCAGGAGAGATGTCTGCTCCTTGCCTCCTCCCCTCCCCTTTCTCCCCCCTCTGCACCACAAATCTCCAGATAACCAGCTTCTTATCCTTTCTTCTAGGGAGTGGAACATCCCATGGCAGCCTGGGTTTGGTCTTCATGTGTTTGTCTTCTGAGGTTCTTTTTTGCTTGTTTGATATGGATAAAATTTAATTGAGATACTTTTTTTAAAAAAAAAAGTGGACGAGAGACCTCAGAATCAGGGGACAACGCTGACTCTAGCAGCCGCCTGGGTGGCTGGCTCTTGCGTGGCAGCAAAACCAAAAACGAAAAATAAGTGCTCAGCCGGGCTGGTCCTGTCACCATCCGTCACTTTCTGGGCTGCAATAAACTTCCGCCTGCTAATTGAGATGGCTTGATGAGTCCCTGGGATTTGGTGCTTGCCCTGATTCTTTCAGCCACTCCAGCATGGAGGGAAGAAGGAGTCAGCAGAGGAGAGGAGGTCGGATTCTGGGACGAGTTGCCAAGGCCTGCTGCTTTAATTAAATTTGGCCCCCTGGGGCAGAGGGCGAAGGCCTGCTCACCCTTCCTCGCCTCTCCCCTGCCCTGTCTTCCTTTCATTCCTAACACAACCAGAGAAGAGCCTGCAGGATCAGGCCAGTGCCCCATCTAGTCCAGTCTCCTGTTCCCACAGTGGCCAAGCAGGTGCCCCACTGGGGGGAAGCCACAAGCACATGGCCCCAACATTCCTTGGATGAAAATAGGGACATTCTCTTCTCCATCAGTATCTCCGCTTGAGCATTTTCTCCAGCTTCCTCTAAAGTTATTAGAGGAAACACACAGAACTGCAGAGATAGTTTTGAACTTATGTCTTCTTCTTTGGCGATCCCTCGTAGCCGAGTTAAGAATGTCTGCTACAAACACTGTTTTAACAGTGACTCTGTAAGTGACTGTGGAGGCCAATTCTGGATCCACATGTCCTGCCACAGTGGAGACATTGGTTTCCAGGTGGGAGTTGCCTTCCTCTTAGCATGTTTCTCCATTGTGTCCTGAGTTCGAGCATCTTCAAAGTCCAGGACACTTTTGGTAAAGGCTGTTCTCCAACTGGAGCGCTTGCAGGCCAGTGTTTCTCAATTGTTGGTGTTTATACTACATTTTTTAAAGATTTGCCTTGAGACGGTCTTTAAACCTCTTTTGTTGACCACCAGCAGTATGCTTTCCTAGACAGCATCTTAAAAAGCAGAGACATCACCTTGCCAACAAAGGTCCGTAAAGTTAAAGCTATGGTTTTCCCAGTAGTGATGTATGGAAGTGAGAGCTGGACCATAAAGAAGGCTGATCGCCGAAGAATGGATGCTTTTGAATTATGGTGCTGGAGGAGACTCTTGAGAGTCCCATGGACTGCAAGAAGATCAAACCTATCCATTCTTAAGGAAATCAGCCCTAAGTGCTCACTGGAAGGACAGATCATGAAGCTGAGGCTCCAATACTTTGCCCACCTCATGAGAAGAGAAGACTCCCTGGGAAAGACCCTGATGTTGGGAAAGATGGAGGGCACTAGGAGAAGGGGATGACAGAGGACAAGATGGTTGGACAGTGTTCTCGAAGCTACGAACATGAGTTTGACCAAACTGCGGGAGGCAGTGGAAGACAGGAGTGCCTGGCGTGCTATGGTCCATGGGGTCACAAAGAGTCGGACACGACTAAACGACTAAACAACAACAACAGTATGCTTTCCACTTTTAAGTTCGGAATAGAGTAGTTGTTTTGGAAGGCGATCATCAGGCATCCGCCCAACATGACCAGTCCAACGAAGTGGATGTTATTGCATTTAGGGAAGCCCGAGGGAAAAAGCAAACCCCCAATCAATAAATGCAACTAACTAGCAGGGATGCTGATGTGGAGGAGAATGTCCCTATTTTCATCCGAGGAATGCTGGAGGTGTGCAATCAGGATCCGAGCACAAGAACAACTCTTCCCTTGTGTGGTTTCCAGCACCTGGCATTCAGGAGCATTGCAGGGCAGAGCCATTGTGGGTAGTAGCCACACTGAGGGGGGGGGGGGGATGAAGAAGGGAAAAAAGAGGCCAGGGAGAGTTCTCTCTTTCTCTACCACCTCTTCTCTCTCCTCTACTTCTCTCAGAAATACAATGGGTGGCCCATTGCCAGTTCCAGACCCCCCCCCAGCTCCTTTGTATGCACCCCTCCCTAAGCTTTTTTCCTTGCCGCAGCTCCAGGTATTGTGCGAACACAAATGAATCATTTCCTAGCACAATTCAAAGTGTTGGTGCTGACCTTTAAAGCCAGGGTCACCAAACTAAGGCCCGGGGGTCGGATGCGGCCCAATCGCCTTCTAAATCCGGCCCGCAGTCGATTCTGGAATCAGCATGTTTTCACATGAGTAGAATGTGCCCTTTTATTTAAAATGCATCTCTGGGTTATTTGTGGGGCATAGGAATTCGTTCATATTTTTTTAAAATATATATATATAGTCTGGCCCCCCACAAGGTCTGAGGGATGGTATACCGGCCCCATGCTGAAAAAGTTTGCTGACCCCTGTTATTAAAGCCCTAAATGGCCTCGGTCCAGTATACCTGAAGGAGCGTCTCCACCCCCATCATTCTGCCCGGACACGGAGGTCCAGCACCGAGGGCCTTCTGGCGGTTCCCTCCCTGCGAGAACCGAAGATACAGGGAACCAGGCAGAGGGCCTTCTCGGTGGTGGCACTCGCCCTGTGGAACGCCCTCCCTTCAGATGTCAAGGAAATAAACAACTACCTGACTTTTAGAAGATATCTGAAGGCTGCCCTGTTTAGGAAAGTTTTTAACGTTTGAAGTTTTATTCTGTTTTTAATGCTATGTTGAAAGCCACCCAGAGTGGCTGGGGAAACCCAGCCAGATGGGCAGGGTATAAATAATAATAATAATATATTATTATTATTATTATTCATATTCCATTTCCTCCAGGAAGCTTAAAACAATTGCCTGTCTCTGTCTGCCCTCCCTCCAGCCCTGCGAGGTAGGCTAGGCTGAGAGTGGCACAGGGAGTGAAGGATCTGAACCTGGGCCCCCCTAATTTCATGGCCTGGAAACACCCCCCCCAATAACCCCAAAGCCTAAAAGAACACTGTTTGCTGTATGAGAAAAACGTAATTGTTTCACCAGGGCCACTGCAGTGGGTGGAAAGGCCATTGGATGCTCTGTGTTCACACTCACCTGAGAGAGAGAGAGAGAGAGAGAGAGAGAGAGAGAGAGAGAGTTGCTTAGCAACTGGTCCATGAGGTGTTGCTGCCCTCTTCTGGAGGCAGAGGCTAATGGCAAGAGGTCTGGGCATTTAGAGACTCAGAAGGTCTGGGCATTTAGAGACAAAGTTGGATATTACGGTAATTGTAGTTCTTGTTCATTTTAGATTTAATTTGGGGGGCAGACGGGACTCCCTCAGAAAGTGGTGAACTCCTTCGTGGGAGGTTTTTAATCAGAATGGATCATCATATTACTTGTATACTGCCTTCCCACAGCTAAAACCATGCTCAAGACAGCCCACAACATGAAAAGACGGACATAATTACAATCAAACATAACAAAGTACTCAAAAACAATTAAAAACACATGAAAAGTACAGCGGGGAGGGGTGGTTATTGTTTGGTTTAGGTCCTGACTTTATTACGGTATGTATTTTGTGTTTTTATCTTATGAACTGTTGCCCTGAGATCTGGATGAAGGTATACAAATTTAATAAATGAAATGGAAAAAAAACCACATCCATAATTGGACACACAATTATAGCATCTAAAAACAAAGATATGAAAAATTATGTCAATAACAGGAATCACCACCCCCACCAACCTGCAATTCCTGGACTGTGGTTGGTTGAGGTCCCTTCCAACTCTACAATAGGGCAGTGCCAAAGAATGCTCCACACAATGCAATGAAAAAACCTAGACAGCATCTTAAAAAGCAGAGACATCACCTTGCCTACAAAGGTCCGTATAGTTAAAGCTATGGTTTCCCCAGTAGTGATGTATGGAAGTGAGAGCTGGACCATCAAGAAGGCTGATCGCCGAAGAATTGATGCTTTTGAATTATGGTGCTGGAGGAGACTCTTGAGAGTCCCATGGACTGCTAGAAGATCAAACCTATCCATTCTGAAGGAAATCAGCCCTGAGTGCTCACTGGAAGGACAGATCCTGAAGCTGAGGCTCCAAGACTTTGGCCACCTCATGAGAAGAGAAGACTCCCTGGAAAAGACCCTGATGTTGGGAAAGATGGAGGGCACTAGGAGAAGGGGACGACAGAGGACAAGATGGTTGGACAGTGTTCTCGAAGCTACGAACATGAGTCTGACCAAACTGCGGGAGGCAGTGCAAGACAGGAGTGCCTGGCGTGCTCTGGTCTAGGGGGTCATGAAGAGTTACCTACCTGTAACATATTGCATATATTCAACACAAAAAACAGCGACCATTTGTTGTTGACAAAGGACAGCTGGACATATCAAGGGCCCCACTACCTTCAGTAGCTTAGGGCCACATCAAACCTAAATCTGGCCCTGCCGATGGCCAGCCAACCTCTGTTAAAAAACCACCTCTTGAGGGAGACTGTTCCACTGCCAAGCTGCTTTTTCTGTCAGAAAGGGTTTTTTTGGTTATTTAGTCGGAATCTCCTTTTTTGCAACTTGAAGGCATGAGTTGGAGTCCTACCACCCAGAGCAAGAGAAAACAAGCTTTCTTTTCCATGCCACTAAACACTGGAAATTCGTTTTCCCCACCCGCCCAAAAATAGTTGTTGCAATAATTTTAATAAAAAAGCGTGCACATCGCTGGCAAGGCGAAGCAGAGGCGCGCGCAGCGTATTCCCAGGACAGAGGCACCTCCGCGCGTGCGCAGAGAGCCCCTTCTGCGATGAGCAGCCTCCCGCGCCTCCTCCTCCTCCTCTCCGGCAGAGGGCGCTCTTCTCCCCCGCCCACTCCGATTCCGGAAAGAACTCGCGCGCGCCGGGCCGCGTTTCCGGCCGGACCTCTTTGAGCAGCGGACCCAACATGGCGGCGCCCACGCTCGCGTAACGTGCTGGCCGAGTTGGGATCGGCGGGGCCATGGCGGCGGCGGGAGCGGGAGCGGGCGCCGGTCGGACGGTGCTGGTGCGGGGCCTGCCGCCCTCGGCCTCCGCCGCGGAGCTGGAGAGAGAGTTCGGCCGGGCGGGGCCGGTGCGGCGGGCGGTGGCCGTGACGGAGCCCGGTGAGCGGGGACCGGGGGGGGGAGGCCAGGCGGGCCGGGGCCGCTTCCACCCCCCCCTACGGCCCACGAGCGGTCTGCCCCCCCCGCCGCCCCTTCCTCTGAGGTTGCGCTTGGGGGGCTTGGCTAGATGACCCCGGGGGACCCCTTGTTATAATATAAGCAGTGCTTTCCCCCAAAAAAGATGTTTAGGGAGGGGTACTCTCATTTTCCTATTCATATTGAAATACTGCCCCTCAATGAGCCCACCTGGCACCAGAATGAGCCCCCCCCCACAAGGCATCTTTCCTGGTAGTGCTGCACCCCTATTATTATTATTATTATTATTATTATTATTATTATTATTATTATTATTATTATTATTATCAGTGCTTTTTTCTAAAAGAATGCTTAGAGATACTCTCATTTTCTTAATCATTGAAATACTGCCCCTCAATGAGCAATAATAATAATAATAATAATAATAATAATACAGTGGTACCTCGGGTTAAGTACTTAATTGGTTCCGGGGTGCCATTCACACCCCGAAAAGTACTTAACCCGCCGATAGAACGCTTCTGTGCATGCATGAAGCGTGCAGAATGCTTCTGTGCATGCGCGCGCGGTGGAACCCGGAAGTAAACACTTCCGGGTCCACGGAGTACTTAACCTGAAAGAACGCAACCTGAAGCGTACTTAACCCAAAGTTTGATTGTAATATATTTATACCCCACCCATCTGGCCAGGTTCCCCCAGCCACTCTGGGCGGCTTCCAGCAAAATATTAAAATACAATAATTCATCAAATATTAAAAGCTTCCCTAAACAGGGCTGCCTTCAGATGTCTTCTAGAAGTCAGATAGTTGTTTATTTTGTTGTTTATTAATGAAGCCAAACTAAGATTCACAAAATGTTTAGGGGTATGCATGTGTCCCCCAAAAGCACTGGTTATAGGAAAAAAATAGGGGGGTTGGCTTTTGCTGCCCAACTCCACAAGGGACTGAGTCCCCTAAGTCCATGGTTGGCCAGAGATGGATGGATCCATAGAAAGCAAGGCAGGTCTTTGTTTTCCTATGGCAACAGAGTTGCCTTCCCTCCTTGCAAAGAGGCAGGAGAGACCCAGAGCAATGGTGCGCAAGCCCCTATAAAGACTTTTGAAATTGCCCACCCTGTAGCCCAAGACAAAATAAAATAAAATAAAATCACACATACATCACAGAAGGAGGCAGTCTCCAGAATAGATTTGAGTGTTGCTTTGAGAGCTTCTGTGATTTGTTGCCACTCCTGGGCAACTCTTTTTCGTGCGCCTGGAGGTTCTGCCTATTCCCCAGAGGGGAGCCTCTTTTTTTGGGAAGGGGGTGGAGGAAAGAGGGTGCCCCTTGCTCTGCAAACACATTTGTATTATGTGGTGTAGGAACGGATCAGCCTCACTCGCTGGATGAAATGTGTAGGTTTCTGAGGATATTTGGTAACATACAAACCATAACTTGTTTGTTGTGTTTATATATTGTCTTTCCCTCCAAGGAGCACAAGGTGGAGTCCATGTTTCTCTCCTTCCCCATTCCACCCCCCCAACAACAACCCTGTGAGGTAGGTTAGACTGAGATGTGGCGACTGGCCCAAAGCCACACCTCCAGCAAGTTTCATGGCTGAGTGGGGTTTTTTGAACCCTGGACTCTCCCAGATCCCAGTCTGATCCCAGCCTAACCACTACACCACACTGGCTCACCAACCTAAGCAGGGACTGGCTCCTGGATCAGGCCAAACGGGGCCAGTCTAGTCCGACATCCTGTTTCCCACATCCCTGTTTCAATTTAAAATGTAGCATAGGCCAGAGAAAAAGAATATGAATGTCACTCCTGCGTCCCTATTTTTACCTTTGAAATGCTATACGGGGTGTGCATCAGAGTCTGCTGCCCATTGGTTTTCCTACTGATAGAGGTGGAAATATGGATGTCTGGATCCTGACCCTCCCAGGCGTAGGCCACCAGAGCAGCTGCTTCCTCCTAGTTTGTATTTATACCCTGCCGTAACCAAGTAGAACCAGTTGGCATAAGGTTGCGATGGCGTCTCCTTCAAGCGGCGCATCTTTCTTCATGATGAACCCATGCTTAAAATAGTTTGTATGGTTCTGGTTATCTACCTAATCCCGCCCCCCCAAGCCTTTCTCTTGAATTACAGGGTGGGTGGAGTGAAGTGGCTTTTCCCATCTCAAATGTGATATTTGTTCCCTGGCCAAGTTGCTGACCTTTGCTCTATGTTTTGTTTGTCTCTTTTTTTTGAGCTCCTTGTTGCGAGAAAAAGGCGTTTAATAAACTTAACCAGTCTGAATAATGCCAATATGCCTTTAAATCTATTGGATAGGCAGCAAAACCTGTCGTGGGTTTGGCTTTGTCACTTTCTCCTTGTCGGAAGATGCTCAGAGAGCCATCCAGGAGATCACAGTCTTTGGGAAACGCAAGATCACAGTAGCCCTTGCTAATCCAAAACCAAGGCAGAAAGGAAAGAAGAAAGAAGGTAAGTTCAAGGTCTTTTTTTTTTGGTGGGGTGCCAGGATTTTCTGTGCGCTGCTGTCGATACAGCGCCAGTTTTGCTGAGCACAGTTTTTTCTAACTGTGGCTTGTCTTAGGTCCCACATGACCTGTGCTGCCTTTGAGGCTTCCATTACCCTTTCTGACATGTTCTTACAGTCCAGAAGATGGGCTTTGATTTCCTTACAGTACACCATTTCAAGACATTCCCAATAAATTTAAAATTAAAAAAATTGTCCAGTGGCACCTTAGAGACCAAGACATTCTCAGTTCTACCTCTGCAGTCGAACAAACTGCCTCTACAGCCAGCAGGGCTTGTGTAGGCTCCTTGCCACTTAACAGGCTAGGGGAAAAGAAAAAGGATTCCTGTCAGGCCGCCTGAGGTAGGAGGGATGCAGCCACCTGCCTCTCCTCCAATAACCTGCTTCTTTCCTATGCTGGTAGCTATGAAGGAATTGGCTCCCCCCCCCCCCCAGCAAAGCAACCAGGTGAGCTGGCAGTCCAAGGAGGGATGGAGCGGTCCGTTCACTCCCACTTAATGACCTGTCTGGGATTCCTAGTTAGCTGTGGCTCCCAGGCAAGTTGTAAATACAAATCTGGGCTATATGTATGAAGAGGAGGACTGTTGGCGGAGCCGGCAGAGGAGCCGGTTGTTCCTTGCCTTAACTCGCCTCTCCAGCAGCGCCGTTACGCTTTGTCTGTCCTGCCTGGCTGCTTGTAAAGGGAGAAGATGCCTTGTCTGCTGGAGTTTTCCTCCTGCTCCAGGCATGGTGGCGGGGTTCTTTGGCTGCTGGATCAGGCCAAAGGGGGTCACAGCCAGTTGCAGAAGAAAAAAATCAATCCTCCCACCTTGAGTCAGACAAGGCAATTGCGTTGGAGAAGACCCCCACCAGCTAGACTCTCTTCTGAGCTGATCCATAGACTGTTCGGCTTACATACAGAACTTAACGTCTTCTGTACGTATAGCAAGGTTCTCACAACTGGTTAATAAGAAACCACAATAAATAAATGGCTCAAGACCGCGATACCTCAAGGACCACCTCTTTCCATATGAACCTACCCAGACCCTGAGATCATCTTCTGAAGCCCTCCTTTGTGTGCCTCCTCCTCCCCCAGAGGTCCGGAGGGTGGCAACACGAGAACGGGGCCTTCTCTGCAGTGGCTCCCCTTCTGCGGAATGCTCTCCCCGGGGAAGTTCGCCTTTATTCACCAGGCAAAAATGTTCCTTTTTAACCAGGCCTTTGGTTGATCTGATTGACATCCAATACCCTTTTAGAACGTGGCTCTTTTGGGGTTTCTTTTATGGGGTTCTTGTTTTTAATTTGATTTTGTATATTATGGTTTTGTTTGTCAACCGCCCTGAGACCTCTGGGTATACGGCAGTATACAAATCCAATCAACAACAACAACAATATAAATAACTTTGTGGGGAAAACACAGGGAAGCAGCATTGCTAGCCCAAAACCCTCGCACTTTCCATACTTCCTTCACCCTTTTCACCCACCTTTGTGCAGACTCTCGAAGAGAGACGCAAGCTCAGTCCTATTACAGTCCATGGTCCTTGCAGACCCCAGACCCATCCAGTCCGGCCTCCTGCTCTCAGTGTTGCCAGCCAGATGCTTGGGCCCCTGGGACGCTGCTCTGCTCGTGGGTGTGACCTGAGCGCATCAGCCCTTGTGCCTAGGGAGGATTCCTCTGCTGCGTTCTTGGTGTGTCGTCATCCTTGCTGTGTCCCATTTGATTTGGTTCCAGGTGCCTCTGAGGCCCCCCAGCGAGCGAAGAAGCCCCCCAAGGCAAAAGGAGCCTCGAAAAAAGCCAGGCTGATCATTCGCAATCTGAGCTTCAAGGTACGAGCCAAAGGCAGAGGAGTCGTCTGCTTCTTGGGGGGGGGGGTGGAATTCTCTTTCTGAGCCAGCCCCATTATTTTCTTGGAACGAGGCTGTTAAAAGTGGATTTGTAACTGGCCGGCTGACTGAAACCAAAGGGTGCTCATCAATGGCTCCTCCTCATCCTGGAGAGTAGTGACTAGTGGGGTGCCACAGGGTTCTGTCTTGGGCCCAGTCTTATTCAACATCTTTATCAATGACTTGGATGATGGGCTTGAGGGCATCCTGAGCAAGTTTGCAGGCGACACCAAATTGGGAGGGGTGGCTAATACCCCAGAGGACAGGATCACACTTCAAAATGACCTTAACAGATTAGACAACTGGGCCAAAGCAAACAAGATGAATTTTAACAAGGAGAAATGTAAAGTACTACACTTGGGCAAAAAAAATCAAAGGCACAAATACAGGATGGGAGACACCTGGCTTGAGAGCAGTACATGTGAAAAGGATCTAGGAGTCTTAGTAGACCACAAACTGGACATGAGTCAGCAGTGTGATGCAGCCGCTAAAAAAGCCAGTGCAATTCTGGGCTGCATCAATAGGAGTATAGCATCTAGATCAAGGGAAGTAATAGTACCACTGTATCCTGCTCTGGTCAGACCTCACCTGGAATACTGTGTCCAGTTCTGGGCACCACAGTTCAAGAAGGATACTGACAAGCTGGAACATGTCCGGAGGAGGGCAACCAAAATGGTCAAAGGCCTGGAAACAATGCCTTATGAGGAACAGCTTAGGGAGCTGGGTATGTTTAGCCTGGAGAAGAGAAGGTTATGGGGTAATATGATAGCCATGTTCAAATATATAAAAGGATGCCATATGGAGGAGGGATAAAGGTTGTTTTCTGCTGCTCCAGAGAAGCGGACACGGAGCAATGGATTCAAACTACAAGAAAGAAGATTCCACCTAAACATTAGGAAGAACTTCCTGACAGTAAGAGCTGTTCGGCAGTGGAATTTGCTGCCAAGGAGTGTGGTGGAGTCTCCTTCTTTGGAGGTCTTTAAGCAGAGGCTTGACAGGCATATGTTAAGAATGCTTTGATGGCGTTTCCTGCTCGGCAGGGGGTTGGACTGGATGGCCCTTGTGGTCTCTTCTAATTCTATGATTCTATGAAAAGTGCCCTGGCAGGGTTAATATTTCACGGCCCTCCTGCCTGAGATTCAGAGCACTGACATAATGCTGTTTTGCAGAACTGCAGAGTTGGAAAGGACACCCCAGGGTCACCTAGTCGGAGGGATGGCCATCCAGCTATCCATTTCTTAGCTGAGTGCTCCATTTAATGGAGCTGTAATAGGAGCTCCAAGCCTCCGTTTTGGAGAGAGCACAGTCTGCGCACAGAACGTTGGAGAAGCAGCCCAGATCCTTCCTAAGACTTTGGGTTGTTTGTTGTTGTTGAAAGATATACATTGCACTGTGATGACTTCTGCCATTGGTCTCGTTTCTGCTCTCCTTAGTGCACAGAAGATGACCTGAAGGCTGCATTTTCTCCGTTTGGCACAGTGCTGGAAACTACGCTCCCCAAGAAACCAGGTATGGCCAGGTGGCCGGGTGGGAAAGGGCCAGTGGGGCTGCTCCTGGGGCAGGAACATACGGTAGCATCCCATTGAAATTGGAACCCTGTCCCGGATTATCCTGAGCCATTCATGGATCACTGCGTTCCCCTTTGGAACTAGGAATTCCACACATCGGAGATTAGAGCACTGGCTGGCTAATGGTTCTGCTGTCCGCCGTCTTAAGCCGAAGAACGAAGTCCCACCTGGCTTCTTGATTATGGCTCTGGCTGTTCCTGTCTCCCGATAAAGGGAATCCCATGCACAGGCTACAAGTATTTTAAAAAAATAATCAGAATTAAGTTGATTTCCTGTCGCTTCCAGATGGAAAGATGCGTGGCTTTGCCTTTGTGCAGTTCAAGAACGTCCTGGAAGCAGGGAAGGCCCTGAAGGGGATGAACATGAAGCAGATCAAGGGTGAGTCTGAGACTTCCTTCAAAGGAGCCGGGCGATCTGAGGTCCTCTCTGTGTGTTTATGTCGGATGGGAGCTGCCTGTGCAGAGGGGCAGGCGAAATAATATTTCATAGAATCATAGAATCATAGAGTTGGAAGAGACCACAAGGGCCTGTCAAGCCTCTGCTTAAAGACCTCCAAAGAAGGAGACTCCACCACACTCCTTGGTAGCAAATTCCACTGTCAAACAGCTCTTACTGTCAGGAAGTTCTTCCTAATGTTTAGGTGGAATCTTCTTTCTTGTAGCTTGAATCCATTGCTCCGTGTCCGCTTCTCTGGAGCAGCAGAAAACAATCTTTCTCCCCCCTCCATATGACATCCTTTCATATATTTGAACATGGCTATCATATCACCCCTTAACCTTCTCTTCTCCAGGCTAAACATACCCAGCTCCCTAAGCCGTTCCTCATAAGGCATTGTTTCCAGGCCTTTGACCATTTTGGTTGCCCTCTTCTGGACACGTTCCAGCTTGTCAGTATCCTTCTTGAACTGTTGTGCCCAGAACTGGACACAGTACTCCAGGTGAGGTCTGACCAGAGCAGAATACAGTGGTACTATTACTTCCCTTGATCTAGACGCTATACTCCTATTGATGCAGCCCAGAATTGCATTGGCTTTTTTAGCTGCTGCATCACACTGCTGACTCATGTCAAGTTTGTGGTCTACCAAGACTCCTAGATCCTTTTCACATGTACTGCTCTCAAGCCAGGTGTCTCCCATCCTGTATTTGTGCCTTTCATTTTTTTTGCCCAAGTGTAGTACTTTACATTTCTCCTTGTTAAAATTCATCTTGTTTGCTTTGGCCCAGTTGTCCAATCTGTTAAGGTCATTTGGAAGTGGGATCCTGTTCTTCTATTTCACTTCATAGCCCACCTTTTTCTGCAAGGAGCTCGAGGGGGCACACACGCTTCTCCCCCTCCCCATTTAATCCCTACAACAAGGTAGGTTAGGCTGAGATTCAGCAACTGGCCCAAAGTCACACCCAGTGAGCTTCATGGCCGAGCGGAAGGGATTTGAACCCTGGTCTCCCAGGGGGTCCTCCGACACTCTCCCCACTCCCCACCACTGACTCTCTAGCTCAGGCACCCCCAAACTTCGGCCCTCCAGATGTTTTGGGCTACAATTCCCATCTTCCCTGACCCACTGGTCCTGTTAGTTAGGGATCATGGGAGTTGTAGGCCAAAACATCTGGAGGGCCGCAGTTTGGGGATGCCTGGTCTAGCTGATCCTCTTGTGCTGGGAATGCTAGAACATCCACAGGACAGTTGAATATACAGGGGTGTTCAGGCAGTGGGGTTGTCTTGAGTTCGGGTCTCCTCGGCACACACACAGACACCATGACTTTTTATTTCATAAAATCTGCACACCGCTTGATTGTTTTTTTTAAAAAAAGGCCTCAAAGTGGGTTACAAAAATTTGAAACATGATTTTTTTTTTTTGGCGTGGGGATTGCAACCCTCCTTTAAAACATAGGAAAGTTAAAATACTAAAACGGATTAAAATTACCTCCATTTTCTAAGCATCTGGACAGGGCTGTCTAAACAATTTTAGCAGGTGCCAAAAATTGTACAGCGAAGGCTGGTGTCAAGAGGCAGGGAGTTACAGAGGGGAGCGGCTGCCACACTAAACGGTTGAGTTCTTACGAATGGGAAGCAGGTGCCATGCGGCACCTACAGCGGTAGCCGTTCCTCGAATGGAATCGGTCCCCAGGATTTGTAGCTGCGCTGCCCCCTGGCCAAGGCAGCCTCAGAGCTTCCCTTTTCCCTCTGCAGAGCGCCCGGTGGCCGTGGACTGGGCTGTGGCCCGGGAGAAGTACCAAGCGATGCAGGCAGTGGCATCTCCGGCAGGTGAGTGGCTCAGGGGGGAGTCCTCCTGCTCTGGGCATCTCAGGCAGGTGGCCTTGCTCTGTTTGTGCTGTTGAGGGGTGGGTGAAGAGGCCCGATCTTGACCTCAGGCCAACCAGCTGAGAGTGACGGGGAGACTGAGACCATTTGTCCCGAGTCTTTGCAGCCAGGCAATTGCCTGTGTGAGACTGTCTGGTTCTGAGAGCAGAGCTGACTTTCAGAAGCAACAGGCCCCCCTCCCTGCCCAGCAAGCATGGAATTATTCATTTCATAAATGTATTTTTAAATGCATTTTTAATCTTTTGTTGGAAGCCGCCCAGAGTGGCTGGGGAAACCCAGCCAGATGGGCAGGGTATAAAAATATTATTATTATTATTATTATTCGTTGTTGTTGTTGTGTGTCTCTGGGTCAGGTGATCTCACGGGTCCCACGTTGCGAAGGGCCTTACAGACTAAGAGTAAGCCCTTGACGTTGGCCTGGTAGCGACTGGGCAACTAGAGGAGATCTCTGGGCATTGGAAGTGCCATGTTCCGACAGGGTCTTTCTCCTGTCAGCCGTTGTGCCCTTAGAAAGCCTCCCCCTTCTGTTCCAACTCTAAAATCCCTGCCCAGTTGAGGCTTTGCAGGTGTGGCACCTTGGTTTGGACTCCCGTTTCTGTGTTCTGTGGCCCGTCTGGGATCTGGCCGCAGGGACCTCCCTGGCATGGCTTTTGGCGAGAACCCAAGATGCCCCCTCTGGATCAGGCCAAAGGGGGCCCATCTACTCCAGCCTCCTGTTCTCACAGGGACCAACCAGGTGCTATTGTGGGAAGGCAGCACGCAGGGCTCAGCGATGGCAAGATTCGCCAGGATTAATGGGTGAAGCTAGAAATGGGGGGCAGGATGGACAGGGGAAGCTTGAGAGAAACTGGGCAGAGGCATCTCACCCCCCCCCCCCCCGGCTTCTTTGACTCTCTTTCCCCAACCAGAAGTCCAGGAGAAGCAGCAGCAAAGCCAGGCCCAGCAAGCGGACACAACTGAGGCTGCCAACGATGACGGTGATCTGGAAGACAAAACTTCAGAGCCTGCTGAGCCAGCAAGGCAGGGCAGGTGAGCGCAGGGGGCTTGCTCCGGAGAACCTGGGGCGGGCTCACTCTGCTGTTGATGTGGGGTTCGGGGGGGGGGTCACACTAAGCCGCCCTCTGTGCCAAATCACTGCTTTCTCTCTCTGGCAGCAGGCAGTGGCAAGGCTGCCTCTGGCTTCCTCCCTCTGGTGAAGTCCAGCCAGCTCCGAGATTCCAGAACCCCCAGAATTAAGCCCTTTGGACGCAGAGTTCAGCTGCCTGCTGCTGATGGCTCTTTCCTTGCATGATTTCTTGGACAGGTACTTTGAGCAGCTCGCTCCACCGCCTGCGGATAGTGAGGAAGAGGAGGAAGAGGAGGAGGAGGAGGAGGAGGAAGAAGAGGAAGAGGGGCCTGGTAGGACGCAGGACTCCGATGAGGAAGAAGGGGAGCCTGGCAAAGCCATGAGCTCTGAGGAGGAGGAGGAAGAAGAAGATGACGACGACGAGGAAGACGAAGAAGGTTGGTTTTGTAGATTCTGATGGGTTGGATGCCAGGGCAGGTGGCGAACCCTTAAAAACCTGGCGCCTCAAAGGAGCGCTTGGAGAGACCTGTTGGGTCTGCTTAAAAAACCAATTTCAACCCAGCATTCCTCTTTCCGAAAGCTGCCAGCCGCCGCGTGAAATTTCATGGCCTCTGCTGGGAACGTGGCCCTCCTCTGCCTTGGTCTTTGGAGACTGGGCACTGCCACCTTGCCCAGGGAGAGCGGCATAATAATAATATTTACCAAAGATTCCTGCATTGCAGCGGGTTGGACTGGATGACCCTCAGGGTCCCTTCCAACAATTCTGTGTCCTGCTCTTGCCTTTGGAGAATGCCTTGCTAATGGTTTTTCTCTCCCCGATCTGCTCCCATTCCAGAAGCTGACGTCCCTTCGAAGCGGAAAAAAGTCCAGAAGCTCCCATCAGACGTCACCGAAGGAAGGACTGTCTTCATCAGGTGGGCGAAGGCCGTGGGCTCAGCATCGCCTTGGGAGAGAAGTCAGGAGGCTGCTGCCCTGCTCCTTCTGCATCCTTACGGGGCTTAGAGAACAGTGGTCCAGCGTACATTAATGGCTGTTTATCGTTACTACTCGTTAAGCTTATTAGCTGCTTGTCACCTGAACGTCTCCAAGTGACTTACAGCAAAATATCTATCTATAGACATATATGTAATACCATACGGGAAGGAAGGGAAAACAGGTGGGGGTCATTCCATGCATCAGTATATCGTTTAACATTCTGCATCACAGGGGGTTGGGCCCTCATTGATGCTAACCCTTAGGACAGGCATAGGCAACCTTGGCTCTCCAGATGTTTTGGAACTACAACTCCCATGTTCCCTGACCACTGGCCCTGTTAGCTAGGGATCATGGGAGTTGTAGTTCCAAAACATCTGGAGAGCCAAGGTTGCCTATGCCTGCCTTAGGATCTTAATATTCTCAACAGGTGCAAATATTTATATTTTCCTAAAAATCCATACAAGTTTTACAAGTGTCAGGTTCGTACAGCAACACTCATGTGAGTGCTTCTGTTGTTGATACTAGCCCTTAAGATCTTAATATTCTCAACAGGTAAAGGGGGAGTGTTATTGGGTGGTTGTTTTTATTTTGATTATATATATTGTGGTTTTCATGTTAATCTTTTCTGTGAACCGCCCTGAGACCTCCTGGTATAGGGTGGTATATAAATTCAATAAACAACAACAGTAATAATATTTTCATATTTATCATTAACATGAAATCAAAGCATGTTGTTGTTTTTTATCACGTGCAAAGACCTTTTTGCCAGTCTGCCCTTGCTGGGGGGCCCCGGACATATTTTTTCACTGGGATCCAAACCAGCTCTTGTTGTCCCTGGGTGTGGGGCCCATCTTCATGTGCCCCCTGCTTCCCCCCCCCAGGAATTTGTCCTTCGACAGTGAGGAGGAGGAACTGGGGGAGCTGCTGGAGCAGTTTGGAGACCTGAAGTACGTGCGGATCGTGCTTCACCCGGACACGGAGCACTCCAAAGGTAATGGGGCTGACAAAGGGGGGGGGAGGTTGGAGGGGAGGGGGGCAGACTGAGCCAGAATAGTTTTGTATTAGGCGGGGGGGGGGGAGTCCTCAGAGACCTGAGTTCAGATCCTGCCTCAAAAGTAGCAACTAAAAAAAAAATGTCGTGCAGGGAGTGGCTGTATTATATCTGTTTAAATAAACATTATTGGGGTTACATTATTCTCCTTATTTTGAGCTTTATTTTTGCTAAGAACACGTTCGCACAATAACTCTGTTTTATATAAGAGGCCACTACTATAATGAACTATACAGCACTGAGGTGGTAATTTTCTGGTATCAGAAAAGGTATGGAAATTGAGTGTGTGCCAAATAATGGACTCTCCTTTCTGGGAGGTTTTTAAGCAGAGGTTGGATGGCCATCTGTCCGGGATGCTGTAGCTGAGATGCCTATTTACGGTGATTAAATCCAATGCAGGGATATTTCTTCCTATCTTGGCCATTACTATTGAGAATCGTCCAAGAATCATTGCTTACGTAATCTGTTACACACTTTGGTGGTATGTACAACCTCTGTATCTTCTAATGCTTGATAATGCTTAATAATGTATGGACTCTTGTTTGTTAGTCATGATGTAACAGATTTAAATTTGTAATTTCTACCTGTCAAATATAAATCCTTGTATTATCAAGTGTTTATGTTTATATTATATAGAACTTTTAATAGCTGAGGAAGCCCTTCGCGGCGAAACAAGGAAATATCCGGAAACCTTGTTCTGCCCAAGCCAGCTGCCTGAGCCAGCCTGCCTGTGACGGCTGCCCACACTAGCCAACATCAGCTGTATTGTCCATGTCATTCCGGGGACCTTTCTTATCCACAGTGTAATATATGAACTCAAACAAGAATGTATGAAGAAAGGAAGAAATATATCTGCATTGGGTTTACCATATTTTTCTGTGTATAAGACTAGGTTTAAAATTTGGGCTCGTTTTATACATGAGTAGTGCTGAGGGGTGTTTTCTTAATTTGGAGTCCCCCCCCAAATAGGGGGCGTCTTATACATGGGGGCGTCTGATAGACGGAAAAATACGGTAATTAAATAGGTTATATACCTTGCTTCTGGGACCCAGGTGGCGCTGTGATTAAACCACTGAGCCTAGGGCTTGCTGATCAGAAGGTCGGCGGTTCGAATCCCTGTGACGGGGCGAGTTCCCGTTGCTTGGTCCCAGCTCCTGCCAACCTAGCAGTTCGAAAGCACGTCAAAATGCAAGTAGATAAATAGGAACCGCTACAGCGGGAAGGTAAACGGCGTTTCCGTGTGCTGCTCTGGTTTGCCAGAAGCGGCTTTGTCATGCTGGCCACATGACCTGGAAGCTATACGCCGGCTCCCTCGGCCAATAATGCGAGATGAGCGCGCAACCCCAGAGTCGGTCACGACTGGACCTAATGGTCAGGGGTTCCTTTACCTTTATCTTGCTTAAGGATTGTATATGGTGTGCATCCTGGACTTGATTCGTATGATAGGAAGTAACTAGTAAAGAAATTTGTTACAAACATTATGTGCTGCAACTATGGAATCTGCGTAACAAGGTATTGTATTTGTTTAGCTGAGATTCCTGCATTCCTTGAGGTCCATTCCAACTCTACAATTCTATGATGCCGTGGGTCACTGTAAGACAGCTTCCTAAACATGCATCTTTCCTCCCCACTCTCCAAAATCCCACCACCAGGCTGTGCCTTTGCCCAATTCCTGTCCCAGGAAGCTGCCCAGAAGTGCCTTCAAGTGGCTCAGGATGAGAGCGAGGTGAGAGTTGGGGTTCCCCCCGCCCCCGGCGGGGTGGGAGCATGGTAGTTCCCCCTGCCTCCACCGAGACTGGCTTGGCCTGTTTCTGGCAGCACCCGTGGGTGCCCCTTCCTTGCCTCCCTGCATCTCACTCTCTCCTTCTCCCCGGAAGGGCGCAGGTCTGCACCTGGGAGGCCGCCGCCTGCGAGTGGACCTGGCCGTCAGCCGGGAGGAAGCGCAGAAGCTGCGGAGCCAGAAGACGAAGAAACCCACCGGCACCCGGAACTTGTACCTGGCGCGCGAAGGCCGTGAGTGGGAAGGAGGCGGCTGGGGGGGGGCTGGATTCACCTGAGCTCACCTTGCCTTGTGTGCAGGGCAACGGGGTGTTCATTGCCATGAGCAGCGGTGGAAGGGGCTTGAGAAGGTGGTAGGCTCTCCTTCCTTGGAGGTTTTTAACCTTGGGTGGCCCTGTGCCAATGATTCTCTAGCCGCGATTCCTGCATTGCAGGGGGTTGGGCTAGATGACCTGTGAGGGTCCCTTCCCAGTCTGGGATTCTATACTTGGGTGCTCCTTTTTCCTCTGCAGTGATCCGTGCTGGCACAAAAGCTGCCGAGGGGATGAGCGATGCTGACCTGGCCAAGAGGGCACGGGTAAGTTCGTTCGTTCGTTCGTTCGTTCTCTCTCTCTCTCTCTCTCTTTCTCTCTCTCTGTGGTGTGTGTGTGTCTAGCCCAACCTTTCTCAAGCTTGGGACTACAACTCCCATCATCTCTGACCACTGGTCCTGCTCACTAGGGCTGATGGGAGTTGTAGGCCAACATCTGGGAACCCAAGGCCGAGAAGCTAGGCATGGCTCCAACCTTTCCCTCCTTAAGGATGCCAGAAGACCCCTGCTGGGCCAGGTCAAGGTGGGTCTGCTGAATCTAGCCTGTCTCTGATGGACAGGAGCCCTCTGCTGCTTACAAATTCCTGCCCCTCGCACGGAGGGCCCCCCTGAGGGCCCAGACTCTCCACGAAGCAAGAGGGCATCATCTGGAGAGCCATAAATTTGCTGAATCTCTCTCTCTCTCTCTCTCTCTCTCTCTCTCTCTCTCTCTCTCTCTCTCTCTCTTCTCTCTCTCTCTCTCCCTATTTATTTCCCACATGATACCTGTTCTGCATTTCTTTCCTGTGGCAGCCCTTACAACTCTGGAACTCCAGAAGGCGACTTCACTGTCTTCTTTTCAGCTCCTGCTAAAAACATTCTTTTTTAGGAAAACCTGCCCAGTTGATGGGAGTTTAATTTTAAAAAAACTATTTTAACTTTTTGTATGCTTTAAAAGTAAACAGTTCTTGATTTTATTGTTTTGTCCTTTTTTAAACCGCTTTGACTGGGGTTTCTTTTAAACACGCAAACGGCATATGAATTTTATGAATCACACGCTGTTTGAGTGTAAATAAACAACAAGCCTCGAAGCAATTTACAAAACAAAGTCTAGAAAAGTTTACAACATACAGAAAGTTAAAGCTACCAGAGAACAGACTAAAACAAATCGTAAACACCGCACACTTTCTAAACATCTGGGTGGGCTCGTCTAAACATAAATGTTTTGAGCAGGCGCCGGAAAGTGTTCAGTGCCTGATATCAATCGGCAGGGAGTTCCAAAGTGTAGATGCTGCCACACTCCGAGATCGAATTCTTGCCGACATGGAATGGCTATTAAGTGGCAGCGCAAGTTTTGTAAGTTGAAGTGGTCCAGAGATTGTCTATGGGACAAGGCGATCTCGTGGTCCCGCCTCATTGAGGGCTTTACTGCTAACAGTAACACTTTGAACTTGGCCTGGTAGAAAATCGGCAAGGCCTCCCTCTCCCGTCAGCAATTGCTGCAGCTTCTGGCTCAAGCGCGAAAGAAGCCCCACATAGAGTGCATTGCAGGAATCCTGCCGTGAAGTAACTGGCGCATGAACTCCTCTGGCCGAGCTCAGAGTTGGGTTGCGGGAGGAGGTGCTGCTTGAGAGATATGCGGGGGTCAGCATAGATGATAGTCGGGGATCCCTTCCCACCTGACATTTCTGTGATTCTGTGAAAGTTAGCCAAATAATAAGAATAAAAATTTATTATTTATACCCCGCCTATCTGGATGGGTTTCCCCAGCCACTCTGGGTGGCTTCCAACAAAATATTAAAATACAATAGTCCATCAAACATTAAAAGTTTCCCTAAACAGGGCTGCCTTCAGATGTCTCCTAAAAGTCTGGTAGTTGTTTTTCTCTTTGACATCTGGTGGGAGGGCATTCCACAGGGCGGGCACCACCACTGAGAAGGCCCTCTGCCTGGTTCCCTGTAACCTCACCTCTCACAGTGAGGGCACCGCCAGAAGCCCCTCGGTGCTGGACCTCAGTGTCCAGGTAGAACAATGGGGGTGGAGACGCTCCTTCAGGTCTACTGGGCAGAGGCCGTTTAGAGCTTTAAAGGTCAGCACCAACACTTTGAATTGTGCCCAGAAACATACTGGGAGGCAGTGTAGGTCTTTCAGGACCGGTGTTATGTGGTCTCGGCGGCCACTCCCAGTCTAGCTGCCACATTCTGGATTAGTTGTAGTTTCCGGGTCACCTTCAAAGGTAGCCCCCACTAGAGCGCGTTGCAGTAGTCCAAGCAGGAGACAACCTGCAAAAGCAGGAGAGTCTTCCAAGCAGAGCGGTGGGCTGGCCTTCTCCCCTTGCCGCCCTGCCTAGTGCTCCGCCTCACAAGGCTGCAGTGACCCCTCCGTCTCCCTCCCCCAGTTTGAGGAGCTGAAGCGTCACAAGCTGAAGGACCAGAACATCTTCGTGTCTCGGACCAGGCTCTGCGTCCACAACCTGCCCAAAGGCGTTGACGACGGCCGGCTCCGGAAGCTGATGCTGGAGGCGGCAAAGGGAACCCCCGGCCTCCGGCTCAAGGAGGTGAGCCTGCCTGCCTCTCAGCGCAGCCCTACCCCGCAGGGTGGGGGCAGGGATTCAGCGAGGAGGGGTGGGAGGGAACCAGACACGTCACCCTGAAGGAAAAGTTGGGGAAGAAATGCAAGAAATGAGCAAAACAGCTCCCGTCACTCAGATCTCCTGCCAAGAGCCACCCGTTGAGCTTCTGGCTTCATCCTCGTCACGGACGCTTGAGCTGAGATTCCTGCCTTGCAGGGGGTTGGACTCCGGGTGGAGTTGATTTAAATCAAACCAATTTAAATCACAACTTAAATCACTAGTCAGTAAGACTTGATTTAAATCACTAGTCAGTAAGACTTGATTTAAATAATTTTTTAACACAAAGACTCATTCTTGCTGGTACAGTCTTAATATTTACAACCAGACGAAGGTTTCATTTTTGGAATAGTAAATGTTCAGAGTAGTTATTACAGTTATATCAAAAATCACTGATTTGGTTATGCTATTAAGAAATACATAGACAGATAATTATGAAATTATTGTGAGGTTTAATAAGTGAAGCATTTATATCGGGACAACTTTCTGCTGTACTTTATTGGAAGGAGAAAAATAATCATTTTCTTAATAACAATTTAATTTATTTAACTAAAACAATAACTTTATAGCATATGTAGCCAAGTTTATTAACTGATGTGGTTAATTTTTTTTTAAAAAAAACCAACAGACTTGTGTTTTAGCCCACATGAAAAACTTAAAAGAAATCCTTATTTCCTGATGAATACCCTTTGGACTATAATGTAACTTAAATGGAAAACTATCTTTAGAAAGATTTTTTTCTCCAAAAGCATTTTATTTTGAAAGTCCAACTTAAATCAAAAGAATCTGATTTAAATTTAAAAAATCTGATTTATATATATTTTTAATCATTGATTTTTATCCACCCTGGTTGGACTAGATGATGCTTGGTTCCCTTCCAGCTCTGCGATTCTCTCTCTCTCTCTCTCCAGTGCCGTGTGATGCGGGACCTGAAGGCGCCGGCTGGGAAGGGGAAGGGCCAGTCGCTGGGCTATGCCTTTGTGGAGTTCCAGGAACATGAGCAGGCCCTGGCTGCCCTGCGCCACCTCAACAACAACCCCCAGGTCTTTGGAGACCAGAAGGTAAGGTTCCCCCACTCCAAGCAGAGCACCAGAAGGAGGTGGGGCAGATTCACAGAGGAGAGGGCGATTGGATATCAGTTTCTGGAAACGGCAGGAGGGCAGCGCCTTGCTAGTTTCCCTTTGGGGCACCTGCCTGCCCCCGTGAGAGCAGGAGGCTGGGCTCTCCTGGGGTTCTCAAGCTGCTCTTTCTCCCCGCAGCGTCCCATCGTGGAATTCTCCTTGGAGGACCGCCGGAAGTTGAAGCTGAAGGAGCAGCGAGCCCAGCGCAGCCTGGTAGGAGAAGCAGGAGGAATCTGAGAACCCCGCAGAGTTGGAGGGGGGACCCCCAGGCTCACCTAGTCCAACCCCTGGCAAGGAAGCAATCGCAGTCAGATGCTCCTCCGACCTCCGCCGCCTTAGAAGGAGGCGCCATTACTGCGAATGGCTGCCGAGGGCGAGGGGAGGGGGAATCCTGTACCAAGGAGAGGAATTGGTTGGGACTCAGCCCTGGCAAGGGGCCTTTGCAGCTCTGGGGGGTGTCCAGCTTTGCGACACGGGTGGCGCTGTGGTTTAAACCCCTGAGCCTCTTGGGCTTGCCGATTGGAAGGCTGGCGGTTCGAATCCCCACAACAGAGTGAGCTCCCGTACTACTGCGGTGGGAAGGTAAACGGCGTTTCCGTGCGCTCTGGTTTCTGTCACGGTGTTTGGTTGCGCCAGAAGCGGTTTAGTCCTGCTGGCCACACGACCCGGGAAGCTGTTTGTGGACAAACGCCGGCTCCATCGGCCTGAAAGTGAGATGAGCACCGTAACCCCTTTGACTGGACCTAACTGTCCAGGGGTCCTCTACCTTTACCTTTTACCAGCTTTGCAGCCTCCTGGGAAGTTTCATAGGGTGCTGTTTGGGGCCGGGGTCCTGACCCGCAGGGCAGAGGGCTCTGCGCATTCTTCTCACCTGCAGTGGTATCTCCAGGCAGGTCTGAAATTTCTGCTTACCCCCTGGAGCCTGCGTGGGGCACCTTTGTTTGTGGGGTCCTGCCATTGCACCTCCAGAGTTACCTTCCCACTTTGTCTTTGGAGGAGTTGAGTGACTGGGGGGAACAGCTGGAATCCAAATGCTCCGTTGTCCTTCCAAATCAATTCCCGTTGCTCCTCTTTTTTTAACCTTTTGACTGGTCAGAACTTGGTTTAATTATTAGCCTATGGCCGCTTTTATTGCCGTTTTCATGCAAAGGAGGTTTTAAATAGAAAGTGAAAATCTGGACTGAAAAGTTGTTAATTAATGTCCAGGTTTTCCCAGACATTAAAGAAATTCCTGCCCAGACGGCTGAATCCTGGTCATGTCCGGACGTATGGCAACCCTATTTTTAAGCAGGGTTTAACCCTCAGGGGTCCCGTCCAACTCTACAGTTCAACTCTACAATTCTTGGAATATTGCAAACTGTGATCCTGATGCAGGATTTTCATTCATTTCATTTCACTTTCGGTTTTGTATACTGCCTTTCTATATTACTTTGCGCAAGGCAGTCTACAAGCTGAGGAAACAACAAAATAGGCAGCAAAGATCACAAATGTAATAACTGCCTGATCCAGTGTAAAGAAAGTCATACTAGAAACATAACTTTGAAATAAGCAACTTATCTCAAATAAAGGAATATTCAACAATCCATTATAATATCATAGTAAACAGTAAAGCATCAGGACATAATGATTAAACAGTTTACACTTAACCGTTACAATAAAGAATTACCAAACTATAATCAATAAAAAATAATGGGTGCTCTGGTGGGAGGGGGGAGAGAAGGGTCTTTGGTACAGTGGAACCTCAGTTTATGAACACCTCGGTTTATGAATTTTCGGTTTACGAACGCCGCGGACCCATCTGGAACAGATTAATCCACTTTCCATTACTTTCAATGGGAAAGTTCGCTTCAGTTTATGAACGCTTCAGTTTATGAACAGACTTCCGGAACCAATTGTGTTCATAAACCGAGGTACCACTGTATTTGAAAAACACTGTATATTCCTGCGAATAAGACTACTTTTTAACCCAGGAAAATCTTCTCAAAAGTTGGGGGTCGTCTTATACGCCAGGTCGTATTTCTTATACAGCGAGTATATCCCAAACTCTATATTTTAACTGGAAAAGTTGGGGGTCATCTTATATGCCCAGTCGTCTTATACGCCAGAATATACGGTAAGTGGGTGCCCTCCCTCGCTGGGCTCCCTTGAGGTCCTGCAGTGGGACAAACCTCTGCCCCCCTTTTCTCCTGTGCAGCAAAAGCTGAGGCAGAAGCAACCCCCCGAGGGGGCGGCCGGCAAGCAGCCCAACGCCAGCACCTCCGAAAAGCCGACCAGAAGATGGAAGAAGAAGCCCCCCAAGGCCAAAGAAGCGGACGGGGCACCTCAGGGGCACGAGGAGCTGCCAGAGCCCCCCGAGAAGAAGCCCAGGGTCTCCCCGGCAGCCGAGCAGCGCCCGGAAGCCCCCCGGCAGCCGGCGAAGGGGGCCATACCCTGGGCGGGTTTCCAGACGCGGGCGGAAGTGGAACAGGTGGAGCTGCCAGACGGCAGGAAGCGGCGCAAAGTCCTGCCTCTGCCCTCCAAACGGGGCCCCAAGATCAGGTAGTGGCCGAAACAGGAATGGGGGGGTATATGAACCCATGGGGGGGAGCAGGGTGCTGCCGCAGCCACTCACAAGCACCCCCCTGCTCTGTGTCAAGGCCTCAGGACCCGCCTCCCCTCCTGCCTGGCCCCTGCCTCGGTTTCCCTTCCGTCTTTGCTCTTCTCTCCCCCAACCCCAACCCCGGCCGCTCTTCACCTCCTCTGCCTCCCCCCCCCCCATTTTCAGATGTTTTCCTGCTAAGGGAGCACAGCCCTCAGGGTGGGGAAGCCAATACAGAGAAAGGGCCATGTTCCCTCGTGCGCATCCTTTCGGGGGGCCACGCCCCTGTGGGGGTGGGACAAGGTGGAGCAATGGGGGGCAGTTCTGGCACAGTGGGGGGGGTCATCCCGGCCACTCGGAAAGCGGCGGTTTTTGCAGCAACGCAACACAACACACAGCCCTTTCCTTCTGGGCAAGGAAGAAGCGTCGTCCCGCTTGGGGGCCGCGTTGCAGCCAGGCAAGGGCGCTGGAGGGAGAGGGTCTCTGGGGGGCCGCATTTGGCCTCTGAGCTCCAGGATTCCCACAGGGCAGGGTCTGGTGAGGGTGCTCACCAGAGCCTGTCTGCTTGGACATGTGGTGTGTCTTGAAGGGGGACAGGGAGCTGGAGGGGGAGTTGGGAAGGTGGTCCGGGGGGGGGGTCAGCAGCCCCCTCTGGGGCCCTGGGTCTCCCCTAGATCAGGGAGGCCAGCCGTGGGCCGGCCTCTTCCCTCCGTCTGCTGAGCTGCGTCTCTCTCTCTCTCGGCAGGAAGCGGGACAAGGGAGGAGTGAAGCCCCCCGCAAAGAAGATGGCGCCCTCCGGCCCAATGCGCAAGCAGGAGAAGAAGATCCGCGAGGGGCCCAAGCAGGTCAGTAGGTTGTGGGGGACATGTGGGGGGGGGCGGCCTCTTTCATGCCAACAGCCAAACCCAAGATCAGGCCGAAGGGATCAGATCAGGCCAGCAGCCCATCCAGTCCAGCAGTCTCTTCTCCCAGAGGACATACAGATGCTTAAACGGGAAGTCTGCAAGCAGCTTGCAAGGACAAGAGACACTCTCTCCTCTCTCTCCCCCCCCCCCCGCTGTTTCCAGCAACTGGGATTCGGATGCCTGGCTGCCTCTGGCTGTGGAGGCGGAGCCATCCTGTAGCCATCTCCTCCGCCTCCTCCATGAATTTGTCTGTTCCTCTTTCAAAGCCATCCTGTGGCAGTGAGTTCCACAGGTTCAACTGTGCTGCTTGAAGAAGGACTTTTGTCTTCTCAGCCCTGAATCTTCCCAACCTGGAGACCTAATGGATAGTAAAATCCGCTCTCCGTATGCAGAGGGCGGGGGGGGGACTGGCCCCTGGCCACATCGTGAGGTCCTGCAGCTTTCTCCAACCTTCAGTTCTGCTCTGGCTGTTCTGCAGGAAAAAACAAAAAGACCCCCACCCCCACCCCCAAAATTGCATTGGAACTGTTCATGTATTTTGTACCTGCTCTTCCCCTAAAGGAAGCCATTTCCTCTGCTTTTCTTTCATAGAACACACATTTTTGCATGCATTTTTGGAGCCCATTCTCATCATCTAATATTGATGGTGATTCCTGCCTTGCAGGGGATTGGGCCCTTCCAGCTCTAGGAGGAGCCTGTGATTTTATGTACCGCTGAACACGCAGAATCCCTAAGTGGTTTTACAGAAAGCGCAGCAAGAGAATTTAAAGCAGAAGAGAAATCAAGATGCAGGCATTTAGAACCAAACATACAAGGAAGTGCAGCAGGAAAAACAGAATAAAATGTCCAGTTAGATAGCACTAAACAATAAAACAGGAGGACGTGATGGATTTTAGGAGCCCCTTAATGCCTGATGGAATCCAGTTGGTGCAGCTGGTCAGAGCGTGGTGTTGATAATGCCACGGCCACAGGTTCAGACCTTGCACTCGATGACCCTCGGGGTCCCTTCCAACTGCAATTCTACGATTCTGTGACTAGACAGGTCTCTAGGTGGTGATAGAAGCTTGCCTCCGTTTATTATGTCCAGAGAAGCGGACACGGAGCAATGGATTCAAACTTCAAGAAAGAAGATTCCACCTAAACATTAGGAAGAACTTCCTGAGAGTAAGAGCTGTTTGGAATTTGCTACCAAGGAGTGTGGTGGAGTCTCCTTCTTTGGAGGTCTTTAAGCAGAGGCTTGACAGGCATATGTCAGGAATGCTTTGATGGTGTTTCCTGCTCGGCAGGGGGTTGGACTGGATGGCCCTTGTGGTCTCTTCCAACTCTATGATTCTAGGATTCTATGCCTTGCAAACAGCACACAGAAGGGTGTTTTGAACATCAGCCCTGGCGACTAGGACAGGTGACCTTCCCGAAACCAGCTGAGGGCCCCATGTCCCCCATCCCTGGCTTGAAAGATAAAGCCAGCCAATGGGATGTTTTTTTTGGGGGGGGTGTCCTCAGGCAAGGCAACTTCTAGGTGGATCCCCTTAAGCCAGAGCTGAAACTGCAAAAATCGGAGAAGCATAGAAAACCCGGTGGATAGGCCTGCGGTCTGTATTCTGCAGAACCCTAGAATTTTGCAGAGTTGAGAGGGACCCTGGGGTCATCTAGTCCAACCCGCTGCGATTCAGGAAGGTTAGGTTGGACAGATTTCTCCTCCCCGGGGCAGGGGGTGCCTGAGATAAAAACCTGCTTTGCTGCTCTCCACCGGCTCGCTCTTCCCCTCGCCCCTGCCCCCTGGGTTTGCCCGAGTGCCCCTACCCCCAACCTCCCTGGCCAAGCCACGGGGCGCCCCCTTCCTGACCCAGCTCTCCTTCTCCTCCTCCTCCTCGCAGGCGCCCAGGAAGCAACCTCGGGGGAAACGCAGCCAGGCGGAGACCCGCTTTGAGCACCTGGTGGAGCAGTACAAACGCAAGATCTTGGGCGGCGGCAACAGCAAGGTGGCGGCCAGGAGGAGCAAATGGTTTGAGGACTGAAGGAGGCCCTGGGGGGACCAGGAGGGTGGAGGGGGGAGAGGGACGGCTGGCTGGGGCTGAGCCCCAGCAAGGACAGCGTCCACCCATCCACCCCACCCCCTATCTCTGCCATTTGGGACTACTGGACAGTGGAAGGAAGCCTCCTGAGCTCTCTTTGCAAGGGTACATAGAGGGGGGGTCTGGTCCCCAAAGTGCCCCCCTCTGCTGGCCCAGTGGGCTAGTTGGCAGAGGTTTCGGGAAGCGCTTGCAGGACCCAGGATTGGGGAGAGACACACGCACCAGCAGGACAGAAAACAGGAGGGTGTTGCGGGTGAAAATTTGCCCCGTATATTTTTGCCATCTCTGACCAAGAGAGGCCTCTGTTGTTATCACCTCAGACATTTTTTAATAAAAGGGTTTTTATTTAAAAATCTACCTTTCCCCCCCAGGAACAGAGGGAGTCTCGGGGGGCCACCTTCCTCGCTCGATCCATGGAACAGGGCTGAGGGGAGGCTCTCTGCCCCTCCAGATGTCGCCGGCCCCCATCGCCCTCCACCTCTGGGCAAGGTTGGCTAGCTGGAGGGCACGGGGGTGGGGGGGCAGGCCACCTCTCTCTCCCTCTCCCTGATCTCCCAGCCCAAAGTCCCGCTGGGGTTTTTTTACTGCTTCAGTTTCATTTATTGTAAAGCAGCCAACCACATTTTTGTGGGGGGTTGGGTGGGGGAGAGCAGTCGAGAGGCAGTGTGGTGCAGTGGTCAGAGTAGTTTGACTACAGGGACCTGGTAGAGACCCGGGTTCGAATGCTCCCACTTGGCCATGAAGCTCCCCTTTGCAGGGTGTGTGCTTACAGGGCCGCAGTGGGGATGACATTGAGAGGAAGAGAACCCCCCACCACCACCTCAGAGCCCCTTGGAAGGAAAAAAAGGTGCAATGGATATAGAAATGAGCAGCTTCTTCCGGCTGGCCCTGGCGGGCTCCTTCTCACCCTGGCTGTAGGCCATGCGTGCACGAGTTCAAATCCACCCTTGCTCCTTCAGCACCTTTCACGGTTTCTCCTGGGATGTCCCAGCAACCCAAGGCCAGGCGTGGTGGAGAGCCAAAACCCTTCCAGCTGTTGCCCACACAGAAATATTGCTGCAAGCGCAACTCCCCCCCGTCCCCCGCTGTCTCCAAATCTGTTCCAACCAGATGTTTGTAGACTCCAGCGCCCATCAGCTTCCAGCCAGCACAGCTGGGACCGGCTGGAGTTGAGGCTTTTGTACATCTCAGGCTTTCTGTCCGTGGGGTTGAGGGAAGCCACCGCCAGATTCCAAAGGTTTGAGAAGTGCAGCTTCTTAAATCCCAGCCCTGCAATGTGCTCTGCGTGGGGCCTCCCTTGCGTTTGACCACGAGGCCGCAGGGAGTGCAGGATGCTGCCGCGCGATTGCTGCCAGGAGGGAGGCCTCGCCAGCTGCTTGCCCCTGGTTGCCCATTTGCTACTATTAGTCTGCAGTTGCAATCGGAAATTATTCAACCCCCCCCCCATTGCAAATCAGGTTTCTTATCGAAATTTTACAGGCCGTAAGCTGTTTGCAATGAGCAAATAAATAAAAAAAGCCATTGAAATAGCTCAGCTGCCCAATACAATGGATGCTTCAAATGGTTCCCCCAAATTCAGCCGAAATGGCAACTTCTAGTGACTTCCGCAGGCTCCCTCTTCCCAAAGCCAGGCGTTGGGGGGTCTCCAAATTCCTCTGGTTCGTTTCCTTACGGTTCCACAAGGTAGCAGGTCTGCTCCATCCTTCGCTTCAGCTAGGACAGACGAGAGAAAGTAACCTCTTTGCCCAGTGCATGGTTCAACTGCGGAACTCCCTCCTGCAGGAGGCAGGGACAGACACCAACTTGGGTGCCTTTAAAAGAGGATTGGACAATTTGTGGAAGGGGAGAAGCCTCTCAGTGGCTCCCAGCCAGAATGGCTCTGCCCTGCCTCCACAGTCCCGAATCCCAGTTGCTGGAAACCACAGGAGGGGAGAGTGTTGCTCTTGTGCACGGATCCTGCCACTGGTTTCCCTCTGGGGCATCTGCTCGGCCACTGTGAGAACAGGATGTTGGACCAGAGGGGCCATAGGCCCGATCCACCGGGCTCTCCTTGTGCTCTTACATTCCGCGTTTTGTTTTTTTTCTGCCGAGTTCTCAGTGGAGATGCGGATGGCCTTCCTTGCCTGCCAGAGGCGGCTGTGGCTTCCATTGCCACTGACTCATTTTCCTTTCTTATTTATTAAAATTCCGCCTTGCCCTCCCCAAGGAGCCCTGGGCAGCAAAGCAATAAAAAAACCCCATACAGTTCAGAATGAAATGCAATTGCAAACGATTGCAAACATCCAAAAAGCATTTTTAAATGTTAAGAAAGCTGGGTTTCATGCCATGTGGCACCACGGTCAGTGTGAGGATTTCTGCTCTCTCTCCCCCCCCCATAAAAAAACTGTTCCAGGGGTTTTCCCCAACCCCCTGGAGCAGGTTTGGGGAGGGCGTGGGACTCCCATTGCGGAGAGGTGGAAAGTCCCACTGTGCAAATGGAAATCCGTGTGCCGACATGTTTGTAGGATACCTACAGTTTTTTAAGTTGGCCTGTCGTACTGGCAGGGCTGGGAGAGTCTGACCAGAAGACCCAAGGGGTTTGGGGGTTTTCAAAAGAGGCATGGCCTGTTTGAATTCACATCACTCTGTGTGATTTTTGAGGCCAGCAATACTTTGCTTGCTTCCTGCCTGCCTGTCAGATTTTGAAAATTTGTGCAGAACAGTGGGATGTCTGCCTAACAACATAGGGTTTTCTTCAGGGTGAGGGTCTCTTCCAGTTCTTGGGTTCCCATATCTGTGGGGGTAGAACAAGCTTTCCCAACGAGTCCCTATGTCTGGGCAATGGCTGACTGGTCAAGCGCCACGATTAGCAGAACTGAAGATGCTGCTCTGTGCTGCTAGAGGGAAGAACACAGAACCATAGAATCACAGAATGGTAGAGTCGGAAGGGACCCCCAGAGGGCATCCAGTCCAACCCGCTGCAATGCAGGAATCTCAGCTCAAGCATCCATGGCAGATGGCCGTCCAACCTCTGCTCTTCCTGGTGTTGAGTCGGAAACCCCTTTCTTGTACCTTGCAGCCATGGGTTCGAGTCCTCCCCTCCAGAGCAGGAGAAAGCGAGCTTGCTCCCTCTTCCATGGGATAGCCCTTGAGACGTTGGAAGATGGTTATCCTCTCTCCTCTCAGTCTCCTCTTCTCCAGGCTAAACATAACCTCCGGTGGAAGGCATGACTCGTCACCTGCTAGCCTGCCCCTTATACAGAGAACCAAGAGATTGCTTTCTGAAAACTTTGTTCACACAAGTAAGCAGGCACACCTGGCAGAAGCTGTTTGGTTTCTTTTGAGACACAATAAGAGCTTCCCAACACAGTAGCCCTCTATGCACTGGCGGCAAAACAAGCAAGCAAACAAAAAAAATCAGGAAAAAGGAGTTAGATTAAATCACTATAAATTGTGGTGATTCATAGGTTTAATTATTTTAATGCTCAGGAACCTGGCAAAGTCTTTTCAATGTTATGGGTTTTTATATTGTGGGTGGATGTTCTCTATTATTATTTTATTAATACTATTGCCTAATACAGGTTTGTCATGGCCTTTGGCTAGAACAATAAACTTTTGAACTTGAAACCTGAATTTGAATTAATCTTTCCTGGGATGGCTCAGCTGGTAGAGCAGGAGACTCTTAATCTCAGGGTCGTGGATTTGAGTCCCATGTTGGGCAAAAGATCCCTGAAGTGCAGGGGGTTGGACTAGAAGACCTTCAGGGGTCCCTTCCAACTCTACGACTCTATGGGTGCGAGTCCTTAATCATGTAAAGCTGTGACTTCTGGGTTGTTTGAACCGCAGACTTGAAAGGGAACTTGTCCAGTGGTCCTTAGTGAAACAGATTCAGATTCTCTTTCTCTCCCCCTGCCCCGTATGTGTGAACCACTTGGCTTTAATGCAAAAGGCAAAGGTCTCTTTCCCACCTTCAGATTTCAGAGGGAATGTTCCCCGAGTTAGCGAGGCTCGTTTGACAACAGGCTCCTTCCACGCCAAGTGCTGGGAGCTTTTCCCATTCCTCCAGGACCCACACAGGCAATCGAGTACATCTCGCATCATGGTTTGTGGAGGCTTGCTGTTCTGCTTTTGAATGGCTTTAAAAAACGCTTTCATTCAAGATCTTTTTAAATGTAGTCAGCCGCTTCAGTGTGTTCTGTGATTGAGCGGTACAGAAAGACTATCATAAATAAGAAATAAATAACAAGGCAGCCCAGTGGCTTTGCAACAGCTGCTTCTGCTGGTCCTCTGCTGCCAGAATCCCTTTCCCAGCCAAGCTGCCTTCTGGCTGGGTCTCTCCCCCAGCTGCTGTGCCTCCTTGGCGGGTGGCCTGCTGCGTTCCTGGCTTCTCACCTTCCAAGAAGGCGGGGGGAGAGATCCGGCGCCCTGGCCCGGGCTCTGGCACCACCCTCTCGTAGCCAGTGCCAGGTGTGGGAGAGCAGGGTGTCCCGGGGAGGTGACGGTGGCACAGGCTTACTACCCAGCCCAATGAGTCGGATGCCTCTTACGCACCAGAGCGCCCCAAGGGGACCGGCACCTCGGGCAGATTTCTGGGAAGGGGCAAGGCCAGCCGCTCTCCCTCCGCTCCCTCGCTGGGTAATTGAGAGCAGAGACATGCGGCGGCGTAATAGCTGCAAGCTGATGCAAGAGAAATGCAGGAGGAGATGGGGACGTGGGAGAGAGCCCTGACTCACGGGTTCTGATCCTGCTCTTGCTCTGCTTCAGAAGCCAGGGGTGCTGGCGTTGGAAGGCACTGTGGTCCTTGAGCATCTATCGCACAATCAGAGAGTTGGAAGGGACCTCCCGGGGGGCCCCCTGCAATGTAGGAGGAACAGGCATCCCTTTAGCTACAGGTAGGTAGCCATGTTGGTCTGCCATAGTCAAAATAAAATTTTAAAAATTCCTTCCAGTAGCACCTTAGAGGCCAACTAAGTTTGTTATTGGTATGAGCTTTCGTGCGCTTGCACACGTCTTCAGATACATAAGGTAAAGGTAAAGGTAAAGGGACCCCTGACCATTAGGTCCAGTCATGACCAACTCTGGGGTTGCGCGCTCATCTCGCATTATTGGCCGAGGGAGCTGGCGTACAGCTTCCAGGTCATGTGGCCAGCATGACAAAGCCGCTTCTCGCGAGCCAGAGCAGCACATGGAAACGCCGTTTACCTTCCCGCTGTAGCGGTTCCTATTTATCTACTTGCATTTTGATGTGCTTTCGAACTGCTAGGTTAGCAGGAGCTGGGACCAAGCAACGGGAGCTCACCCCGTCACGGATTCGAACCGCCAACCTTCTGATCAGCAAGCCCTAGGCTCAGTGGTTTAACCACAGCGCCACCTGGGCATCCTTTTATTCCACTTTACAGGCCTTACATGAGAGATCTAATGCCCTGGCTCCCATTGTGGGTGGTGCAACCCCCCCGGGGGGGCAGTAGGATTACATAGCGGGTTGCTAAGAGTCGAGGGGGCAGCAGGGGGAAGCTGAAGATGCAAATAATTACATTGGAACCTACGATGAGCAGGCCGGATCAGGCCAATGGCCCATCTAGTCTCAGCCCAGTATACCTGAAGGAGCGTCTCCAGCCCCATCGTTCAGCCCGGACACTGAGGTCCAGCTCTGAGGGCCTTCTGGCGGTTCCCTCGTTGCGAGAAGCCAAGTTGCAGGGAACCAGGCAGAGGGCCTTCTTGGTGGTGGTGCCTGCCCTGTGGAACGCCCTTATTCAAGGGAAGAAAAAACTATCCGACTTTAAGAAGACATCTGAAGGCAGCCCTGCTTAGGGAAGTTTTTAATATCTGATGTTTTATTGTGCTTTTAATTCTGTTGGAAGCTGCCCAGAGTGGCTGGGGAAACCCAGCCAGATAGGTGGGGTATAAATAGTAGTAGTAGTAGTAGCAGCATCAGTATCCTGCTCTCACAGTGGCTGACTAGATGCCCCAATGGGAAACCCACAAGGAAGATCTGAGCACCAGAACAGTGGCATAGCATGAGGGGGGGCCACAGGGGTGCGAAATTGTCTGGGGCACAAAATTTCAACCCCCGGTTCTGCCTCCATACAGCTGCGCTCTTCCAGCCGGTGCTGGGCTCTGTTAAAAACGGCATGTCCATGCAAACCAGGAAGTGACCTCTCCAGACAACGAAATGACTCTTGGAGGGCAATGGATAGCTCCTGCCCACCTCTGCTCTGTCTCCACAGTCAGAGGCAGCTGTGCTTCTGAATCCCAGTTGCTAGAAACCACAGGAGGGGAGAGTTGCTCTTGTGCTCGGATCCTGCTTGCTGCTTTTTGCAGAGGCGAACGTGCAGAGGAGGTGGGGGGGAGGGGGGATATTGGCTTGTTTTGTTCTTGTTTTTATGATGTGTTTTGTGTTTTTATGCCGTTGTTGTAAGAGCTTATAACACCGTGAACCCCCCTGAGATTTGTGGATGAAGGTGGATGAACACAAGTTCAATAAATAAACTGTTCAGCCATGGTGAGAAAAGGATGCGGGCCTAGGTGGGCCATTGGGCTCATCTCGTGGGATTTATTAATTTACTTTTCTGCATGTATTAGATGCCCAGTAGCTCTTGCCCTTCCTTCCCAGAGGCCTTCGCTCCTTTGCCAGAAGACAGACAGCTCTCTGCCATGCCAGACCCAAATCACTCTGGCCCATCACGTGAACTTCAAATTAACTTCTCAAACTCTAGGGAAACAGTTCCCATCCCGAAACACAAACCCATTGCGGTTAAACAGGAGGGCAGTCCCTAAATATGCTGACTTGCCGGTCGATATCCTCCTCACGTCACGGCTGACGTCAAGCACCTTTGCCATTTCATGCCTCTCGCTCTGCCTCATTAAAATCCCCGTCTCCTGTCTGCCAGGGAAGCTCCCGGGGGGGGGGGCTAAACGCTCACATTGGGCTGGCCCGGGCAACACAGTCTGGGCCAGGAGCCCAGGATCTGTTTCCTCACCCCGAGGCGAGAAGGGAGCCGTTTCTATTTGGCTCAGGCAAGAGCCAACCTCTGCGTCATGATGAAATAGGATGAGGGTGACGGGGGCGGGCAGGTTGTCCTAGACCCAAGGGCCTGATGGCCTTGCTGGGAAGGGGTTTCTGGGGGGAGGCTCTAGGCAGCCGTGAGCATTCCTTCCTTCCGTTGTGAGGCACAAATTCTTTTGCATGCCCCTTCTCTCCCCGCAATTTCATGCGGTTTCAACCTTCCTCCTATTAGAGCAGCAAAGAACAGTTGGCCTGCCCTGATTTTAGTTTTGCTCTATTTTTATCATCTTTTGTTTTGTTTGCGAGCTTCCTCCGAAGGGCATCTCCTCGGGAAAGGCGGCCTCGGAATGTTTCAAGTCAGCAAAATGAAGATAAGGCTCTTCTCCAAGCGAGCAGAATGAAAGGGGCTTCTGCGACCATGAGCGTGCCCAAACGTCACCCTCCAACCTTGAAACCTCGTTTAAAATAACCTCTTGTTTAAAAATGGTGACCAGAGGCATCCGCTACGGAGGTCAGCAGGCCAGGGGGGGACTTGGGCCCGCTTGCCTTTGTCCACACTGCCTCCCTCTCTCCGAGGGGGTGTCTAGGGACTCTGTAAGCAGTGGGCCTTCACCTCAAAGTCCAGACCTAGCTGCATCTCTGGCTGGGCAGCAGTAACACGAGGCTGTGACCCCGAGTGCAAATTTAAAAGGGGGTGAAACCAAGTGCCCCCAGGACAGGCTCCCTTGTCGAGGCCAGAACCGTAGGGAAGCAAGCCATACCCAGGCTGGGAGGTTGCAGCGCTGCCTCCTTGCAGCTGGCCAAGGGATGCCCCCACATGCTCTGCCTCTTGGCCTGCCAATGAGGGGAGAGCACCACTGCCCCCGCCCCCCGAGAAGGAAGGGAGGAAGAGGAAGGTAGGAAAGCACTTCCGGAGCCATGTGCGTTGCCCAGAGCACCTCACTGCAAGGACAGGAGGGTGAGGTGCAGGGCTGTCTTAAGCATATGCGGCGCCGGGGTGCAAAGCTCTGCCCGTCTCCCCCCCCCAGGTTGCCCAGTCCCAGGCACACAGGAGGGCAGAGCTGGCCGGCCGCCTCAGTGTCTCGCTGGCTCGGTAACCCCTGTACTCGTGGCGCAGAGCCACCTGCATCAGGAGAGCCTGCCATGGCGCTCTGACGGACAGACGGGCTCTTCCCCAAGCTCAACTCTCAGGCCCCGGATTCTTGGCCTGGCGCCCCTGAGAGCCCGGTGCCTGGGTGCCCCGCACCCCAAGCACCTATGGGTAAGACGGCCCTGGTGAGGTGGCATGGTGGCGCTTTCTCTGCCTTATCTCTGCTCCCAGGTAGGAGCTAGTTGCAAGGAGAGATTCCCTTGATGAGACGCTGGCTGGCAAAGGGACACACCACTCCACCAGCAGGGCGCAACACTTGCCTTGCCCCGGGCACTGGCAACCCACGCTACGCCCATGCGGCGCAGGCAGCAGTGGGGGTGGATGCCAGGGTCTCTGCCCCGAGGCGCTCTTAGATCATTCAGCTGCAGCAGGGGCTGAATGCTGGATATGTCTCGGCGAACTTCTCCCCCCAGGCTCAAGGCAGCCGGCCAACAGCACAAGTCTGCCTAGAAACTCAGTAAGAGATATATGGCGAGGGTGGGGTGGGGAGTCCTGCATTTAGCTCAGCAAGCAGCTCCTAGGGCTTCAGTTGGCTGCCACACTGATATTGTTAAGAAGTTGCTTATAAGACGATCTCGGCTGCTGGATGAGGCCAGTGGCCCATCTAGTCCAGCAATGGCCACCAACCTAAATGGCTTTAAAAGAGGGTTAGAGAAATTCATGGCTGGCTCTGCTTTTCCTCCCCAGCCAGAGGCAGCCATGGTTCTGAAGGCCAGTTTCCAACAGGAGGGGAGAGTTGCTCTTGTGCTCGGATCCTGCTTGCAGGTTTCCCAGTGAGGAATCTGGTTGGCCACTGTGAGAAGAACAGGATGCTGGCCTAGCTGGGCCGTTGTTGGCCTGATCCAGCAGGCTCTTCTGACATTCCTCCCATGGAGGGTGCAGCAAAGCCAGGGCTAACGGTGCATGATGACGACACCCTTGCCGGGTGGGGCTGTGGGCAGGCGGCCTAACACGGGGGGGGGGAGGTTTGGAGGGAAGCAGAGAGCCTGGCCCAGGACAGCTGCTTCTGGGTGAGAGATGATGCAGCAGCTTCTCTCATTCCTCAGCAGGTCATGCGAGGTCGGTGACTCTGAGCTTTCCCCGGCCACGTCATCCCAAGTGCCACCATTTTTGGGCTCCCCTCCCAGGTCATGTGATGCTGCTGGGGAGGCTGCCAAGAAGGAGCAGCCCCCGGCCTGCACCTTCTTCCTCCTCCTCCTCCTCCTGTTCCTTGCTCTGCGTGCCGCTGGCAGTCTCTCCTCCTGCGTGTCTCCCCTCTCTTCTCCCCCAGCCCTGGTCTGGCCGCTTGCCAGCTACTCTCTCTTTCACGGAGGAGCCAAGGGCTTGGCCGGTGTTCACACTCGGAGTATCCTCCGGTGACCTGGGGTTGCCGTGGAGACGCCAGCTGCAACTTAACGCCTGGCGGATGCCATCTCCTCCACCCTGCAGGCCTGGGCTTCCCGGCACCTGATCCTCACGGGAGCTGCAACTGCAGCAAAGTTTCGATGAATGGTAGAGTCGGAAGGGGATCCCAAGGGTCCTCTAGTCCAACCTCCTGCAATGCAGGAATCTCAACTTCTTCTTCTTTGGCGATCCCTCGTAGCCGAGTAAGATTGTCTTCCACGTACGCGGTCTTAACGGTGAGTCTGTAAGTGACTGTGGAGGCCAATTCTGGATCCACACGTCCTTCCACAGTGGGGACGTTGGCTTCCAAGCAGGACTTGATCACGATGAGGGTTTGCCAAGCGTGCCTTCCTCTTAGCACGTTTCTCCCTTTCGCCCTGAGTTCGAGGGTCTTCAAAATCCATGCCACCTTTGACCACCTTCCGAGGGAGTCCGTTCCACAGCTCTAACCCTCAGAAAGCTCTTCCTAACACTTCCTCTCAATCTCCTTCCTTGAATCCACTGGTTCAGGCGCTCCTCTCCGGAGCAGGAGAAAACGAGCTTGCTCCATCTTTCCATGGGACGTATTGTTGGCATCCACCTGCCTCTGAGAGTCAAACCCTTGCATTAACAGCACTGAAGTGGCCTCCCCAGGGCAAAAGCCTGGGCCGTGTGTGCCTGGAGGGCCTAGGCTGCCCAGAAGACAAGACCCCTCTCCCAGCCTCAATGATGGAAGCACCAGCTTGGCTGCAGGAGTTGTGGGAAGGAGCTATACGAGGTGCAATCCAAGCACCTTAGGGACTCCACTCCAGATTTGTGTAGGGTTTACTCCTGAGCCTTATCTTCTCCCAAAGATATCCCACAAGACAGTGGCGTTTTAGGATCAGAGTTGTCCTTCCTTCTCCTGGACGGGCTCCCTTCCCAGGCGGATGAGTCCATCTGCCCTTCACTTCCCTCTACAGCACCTGCAAAAACTACCTTCTTGACGGTTGGATCCACACTTGTTCTCATCTTCTCCATCCACCAGGGCCTGCCTTCATCCGCAGCAGAAGTCCCCAACCCACCAAGGAATTGAGGGCCACCAGCTATCTTCACCTGGTTTAGCTGGCCGGTTGAAGCTGTTCCTGGGCTGTGGCTGCTGTTGCAGGTAGACAGGTGGGTGGGCCCTTGGTCTGATCCAGCAGGCTCTTCTTCTTGTTGTTGTTTAGTCGTTTAGTCTTGTCCGACTCTTCGCGACCCCATGGACCACAGCACGCCAGACACTCCTGTCTTCTTAGTTATCCCTTTATTTATTTATCACTGGAAGATCGCAGGGCAGTATCCAGCGTAAAATAATCTTCTTGGGGGTCGCGCTTGAGGGTTTCCCATTGAGGGAAAGATCAGGATGTGGACCAGATGGGCCTGATCCTGCAAGCCCTTCTCCCGTTCTTCCGCAGCCTGCCTCTTGACCCCGAGGAATCCTGCGCTCTGCGGGGAGGGAGCTGCTTTGGGGTTGGGGAGGGGCGGTGACAGCAGCAGCCCCCCCTCTTCCTCCCCGCCCCGCCTCCCTCCCCGTCCCAGGTGCAGGTGCGTCCCGACGTGGCCTCTTGCCGTGACACACGCGAGAGGCCTCCTTGACTGCCGTGGGGAGGGGGGGGGGAGGAGGTTACGGGAGGACGCGGCTGGGGGCGGCTTTTTCCTTGGAGGGCAGCCAAGCCCCAGGCCCTCTTTGCAGCAGACTTCACCCTCCCGCTCCTGTTTGGGGGCCGGCAGCGCCTTTCCAGCGAAGCCCACCCCCACCCCCCACTCCCACCCCCTTTGCAAAGTCAGCAGCAACGCTGCGCGGGCTGTGCGGACCCCAGGGAGGAAGCGGGGAGGGGAGGGGAGGGAGGTCGTGGGCGCCCCCCCTCCCTCCCCAAATTTCTGGCCGGCTGCCAAGTCCGGGCCCGGGTCCCCACCTGGGGGCTTCCGTGCTAAGGAGGAGTCGCCTGCTTAATTGAAGGGAGCGCGTGATCCTGTGCCAAGGCAGGATGATCCCTCGCAGGAGGGGGCGGGACAGGCGGGGGCGCACGCGGCCGGGGCAGGAACGGAGAACCTCAGCAAGCCCCATTTCCACCGGAAAAGTATCTATCTATCTATCTATATCTATCTATCATCTATCTATCTATCATCTATCTATCTATCTATCTATCTATCTATCTATCTATCTATCTATCTATCTATCTATCATCTATCATCTATCTATCTATCTATCTCTATCATAGGCTTTTAGTCCGATCTCCAGGAAATACCTCCAGGAGACCCTGCCCTAGGCTAGGGAGGAAAATCTGCCATCTCCGTGGTCTCCTGCCTTCTTTGTAAAGTGGTCTACCTGCTTTTATTTTAATTTAGTTTATTAGTTTTACTTTAATTTGTTTAACAGCAAAGGGGGAAGTGATTGGCTCCAGTACAGCACGAGACGCTTGATCTCCGGGTCGTGGGTTCAAGCCTCATGTTGGGCAAAAAAAACCCTGCATTGCAGGGGGTTGGGCTAGATGACCCCAGGGCCCCTTTCAACTCCACAGTTCTATGGTTATCTGTCTGTCTGTCTATCTATCATTTGCATTTATATCCTCTAAGGCAGTGTTTCCCAACCTTGTGCCTCCAGCTGTTTTCGGACTACAATTCCCATCATTCCTGACCACTGGTCTTGCTAGCTGGGGATGATGGGAGTTGTAGTCCCAAAACAGCTGGAGGCACAAGGTTGGGAAACACTGCTCTAAGGAGCTCGAGAGAGGATGAGATGGTTGGACGGTGTTCTCAAAGCTACGAACACGAGTTTGATCAAATTGTGGGAGGCAGTGGAAGACAGGAGTGCCTGGTGTGCTCTGGTCCATGGGGTCACGAAGAGTCGGACACGACTAAATGACTAAACAACAACAAGGAGTTCAAAGTGGCACACTTGGTTCATCTCCTGGGCATGCAGTGTGGCAGCTACCGCAGCCGAGGCGGCCAGGCTCCCTTCTGACATCCTCAGCAGCTTCGGTGTGTGTCCCTTCCATGTTCTGAGAGATGACTCAGGATAGCAGCATCCCCCAGCACACCCAAGGGTGTCTGGCTAGTTTAGGGGGTGCAGAACATTCCTGTTCCTGCTCACCAGGAGAGGGGAGCAGCCAAGGAAGTGGTGCTTCGCCCCCCCCCCCCAGCTACTGCCACCTGGAGCAGTTGCCTCCCTCCGCCCAGTAGTTGTACCAGCTCTGCTCCTTTATGCCTCTAGCAAATCACAGCAGCTATTAAATGTCACTGACTGGTTGGTTTCATCAGCAAGTCACCTGCATGGATTGTTAATGGTGGCGCTGTGGTCTAAACCACTGAGCCTTGGGCTTGCTGATTGGAAGGTCGGTGGTTCGAATCCCTGTGACGGAGTGAGCTCCTGTTGCTCGGTCCCAGCTCCTGCCAACCTAGCAGTTCGAAAGCACACAGTGCAAGTAGATAAATAGGTACCACTCCAAGCGGGAAGGTAAATGGCATTTCCGTGTGCTGCTCTAGTTTGCCAGAAGCTGCTTAGTCATGCTGGCCACATGATCCGGAAGCTGTCTGCGGACAAACGCCGGCTCCCTCGGCCTATAGAGCGAGATGAGCATGCAACCCCAGAGTCGTCTGTGACTGGACCTTACGGTCGGGTTACCTTTACCATTACCTATGTCTTAGAGCAGGCATCCCCAAACTTCAGCCCTCCAGATGTTTTGGACTACAATTCCCATCTTCCCCAACCATTGGTCCTGTTAGCTAGGGATCATGGGAGTTGTAGGCCAAAACATCTGGAGGCCCGCAGTTTGGGGACGCCTGTCTTAGAGGAACATCAGAAGAAGAGCCTGCTGGATTAGGCCAACGGCCCATCCAGTCCAGCATCTTCTCCTCACCAATGTGCCTCTCCTCCCATTATGGGAAACCAGTGAGCAGGATCCGAGCGCAAGAGCAACTCTCCTCTCCTGTGGCTCCCAGAAGCGTCGCTGCCCCCAAGACTGAAGGCAGAGCAGAGCCATCATGGCAAGAAGCTACCAATAGCCTTTTTCTGCATGAATTTACCCAGTCCTCTTTGAAAGCCAGCAAGTTCTTTCTTTTATCCCTCCTGTCTTCCCGCTTGGCCAGGCAATATAAAGAAAAACCCCTGCTGGCTTCTGATGTGGCCCTGTATAAATGCTTTTACAAATAAGAAGCTGGAGATAAAGCTCCCAGGGAGGTGATTGGGGCACCCGCCTCCTGGCACCCCCATGTTGCTGTGCCAGAATGCCCTAGATAGGGCATAGTTCTGGGACAGCCTTCCCTGAATCTCCTGGCATCCAGGGTGGGGCAGATGGGAGCCCTACCAGGTTGAGAAAGCTATTCGGGAGGATCTGGAGGAAGTGGCACATTGAGTCACCACCACAAAATGAAGGCATCTGGCTGGCCACTTTGAGAACAGGATGATGGGTCATTGGCCTGATCCAGCAGCTTCTTCTCTGGCTCTTCACAGAATAACAAAAACAGGCACACCCGCCCCCATGGACATTCGTGACTCAGGCAGTTGGTTTCGTAACAAGGGAACCAGGGGAGGCCTGTTGCTGCAAAACAAGGCACGGGCCTGTTGCTCTCCTTAGCGAGTCCCAAAGGTTGAGGACCACCACCAAAAAGGCCCTGTCTCCTTTCCCCACAGCTCCACAGAGTCCAATGGTTTTTGGGTGGTTTTAAAAGAGGACTGGACAAATTCATGGAGAATAGGACAGTCGGTGGCTAGTAATCATGAAGGAGGCTATAAGAACATAAGTAGGAAGAGCCTTCTGGATCAGGCCAGTGGCTTACCTAGTCCAGCATTACGGCTGGCAGCCTTCCATAGTCCTCCTGGAATTGGCCTAATCCTCTTTTAAAGACTGGTGGGCATCGCTGCCTCCTGAGGCAGGGAGTTCCATAGTTTAACCAGGTGCTGCATGAAGGACTTTCTTGATCGGACCTGAATCTTCTGACGTTCAGCTTTAAAACCATATTTGGAAGACGCCGCGAAAGTCGAGGAATACCCCAGAGCTCCCTGGCTTGGCAAGGAGGGAGATTTTCGGATGACTCACCAGCTAAACTGAGAAAGGAATCTTTGCAAAGCCTTTGTCTCTTTCTCTCCTTCCTTTGTCTACCTCTCATAACTATGTCTGTGGATTACACGACACTTTCAAGGACCACTGCTGTTTTGCTGTGTTTGTAGCACTGATTGACCTCCCCGGGGGACACAGATGAGGTCCAAAGGATAGCAGAGCCAAGGGGGACATTTGGCATCAGCTTCATCATCATCATCATCATCATCATCATCATTTCTTATTTATACCCTGCCCATCCAGATGGGTTTCCCCAGCCACTCTGGGCAGCTCCCAATAGAATATTAAAAACACGATAAACACATCAAACATTAAAATCTTCCCTAAACAGGGCTGCCTTCAGATGTCTTCTAAAAGTCAGGTGTTTATTGCCTTGACCTCTGCTGGGAGGGCGCCACCACCAAGAAGGCCCTCTGCCTGGTTCCCTGTAACCTCACTTCCCCACCTGGTTTAGCCAGCCAGTCAAAGCCGTTTTCCGTGATTGTGGCTGCTGTCGCATGCGGACAGCTTCTAGGAGCCACAGGTGAGAGCTGAGTGCAGGGTGGAAATAGGACCCCCACCTCATACATTTACCCTGAATGTGTTAATGTTCTCCTCCTCCTTTTCCTTATCCCTGCTCCACCCATGACAACCCACCAGAAAGAAAACTACCCCCCCCAAAGGATCCTGGGGGCCAGCAAAGCAAAAACTCGTCACTATTCAAAATGCAGCACATGTTTATAAAATATAAATATTATTCCAGACACAGAAAGAAAAGCAAAAATCATCAACAAACGTCATAATGGAAAACGAAAATAAATAAGAAGGGCGAGTTTAACAGTACGGAGGCTTTCTCCGGTCTGCTTCGGAAGTTCCCCTGCTCTCTTCCTGACTTGAGTCTTTCAGAGCAGCCCTCCCCACAAGACACACACACACACACACACACACTAGCAAGAGAGCCCTCCAGCTCACAGAGCAGGGAAGGAATGCAATACCCTGAATGACCCATCACACCCTCGGAAAAAACGTTTTGGTCTTGCAACTGAAATGCCACCTAAGGGGAAATGGGAGAGTTGTAAAAGGCTCTTTCTAAGAAGTCAGAGCGAAGCACCTTAGCTGCTCCCTTGACGCGGAATTTCTCCCACCCATCCTTGCACCGAAACCCCCGGGTGCTGAGAGCAGACGCAGGGAGGCGGAGGAGGGGATCTCCCCCTGCCTCAAAGGGAAGGGAGTCAGACAAGGGCACCCTGTGTGCAAAGGCACAGAGGCCTCCTTCCTCCTTGCGAGAGTCATGGATGAGGCCCTGGTTGCGCCCGGCTGTGCTTGAATCCATGAGCACCCAGGTGGGGGAGAGACCTTTGCAGAGCGGAAAGCCTGGACTGAGGCAGGCAGGTTTGCAGTGGGGCCCATCCATTCCCCACTCACTACAGCTTTAAGAACTATCACAGAATCGGAAGTGATCCCCCCAAAGGTCATCCAGCCCAACCCCCAGCTGGTGCAGGAAAACCGCCTGCTGCAGAATCACAGAAGGGATGCCCCACTTGGCGGAGAAGCTGCCAAGCTCCTCTCTTTCTCCTTTGTGCCACTTGCCTTAGTATCACAGAACTGTAGAGTTGGAAGGGACCCAAGGGTCATCCAGTCCAACCCCCTGCCTTGCAGCTGAGAGGCCCTCAGCAATCATTTTTCTCAGAGGGTTGAAGGCAGTAGGAAATGGGGGGGGGGAGAGGGGTGCTGCTTGTAGTGTGGATACTCACCCCCCCCAAATCCTTTCCCTCTGCTGAGCACATTTCGAAGGCTTCCCCATTGTTCCAAGAACTTGTCTGAGGGGAACTGAAGGCAGGCACTTTGCACATGGGAAGTGAACTCTTCCACAAACCACCATCTCCATCCACAGAGGGCGAGGTGGGCATTTTCTGGAATCTCGATCTGCAGGAGAAGAACCTTCTGAGCATGAAGAAGAACATTTTGGTGGGAAGGGCTGCCTGGCAGCACAACAGACTCCCTCAGAAGGTGGTGGAGGTTTAAAAGCAAAGGTTGGTTGGCCACCTGCCCGGGATAATTCAGCCGTGATCCCTGCTTTGCAGGGGGTTGGGACCAGATAATTCTCCAATTCTGACTCTGAAGTGGAAAGTCTGGGACGGCCTGCGTCTAATGCCCTGTTGCTTATTAACGTGTCTTCCTTCGTAAACATGAATCCGGGCCCTGGGTGAGCCGTAGGGGCATGTTCTGCGTGAAATGGGGACTGGGAATCACCAAACATTCCCACGCCCACACCCCCTGGCTTGCCCTGCTGCTCAGCTCAGAAACACACACACACACACACACACACACACACACACACACACACACACACACACCTGAGGCTGCATTTTGCTGAAAATAACAAAATAATAATAATTAAATTGTGGGTTTCGTCATTACATGCACCAAAGTGTCGTTTGCCCAGCAGTGATTCTGAAGAATGAGAAGGAAGCACTGGTTTGCCCTGTGTGCCAAAGACACAAGCCCCAGTTTGGCTTAATTAGGATCCACGTGGGGGATATTGCTACATCAGTTATTCCGAGGTCTGAAAAGTTAACAGCGAGACCAGCTCTTCAAATACGTTGCTCCTTCCTTTCTTTTTCTTTTGCAGTATATAACCTTGAACCTATCCGAAAGCAAGACTTGGACCATGCGGAATTGTACCTCCCCCCCCTGGAACAACTCACCCCCCCCACCCATAGAAATTTAAACCAGCCCCACCCTGCCCTGTCTTGCCCCGCAGAAGAGCTCTGTGCCGCTGGAGGCTCTGCTCAGGCAGAGAAGAAGAGGGCTGTGGGGTTCCCTGCGGTGCTAGTCACGAACAACTTCTGCTCCTGTTTTCTGGCATTCAGGTTTCGTGGGGGTGGGGGTGGGGTGGGGGTCACTTTGCCTGATCTGAGTCACACCAGAGAGCACGAGATAGCCAAACCGGCCCTCCGAAATGAAAAAGAAAAAATGGAAGCCCCTCCAAGGGATAGGGAGTGCCCCTTTTTGAACCACGCATTTCACGGGGAGCAAGCTTGTTTTCTGCTGCTCTGGAGAGGAAGACCCGAACCATCGAATTCAAATGACAAGGAAGGAGTTTCAAACAAAACATTAGGAAGGGCCTCCTGATACTAAGAACCATTTGACAGTGGAATGGATGTTGACTGGCCGTCAGTCCGGAGCTCCTTAGCTCCTGGGTTTGGACTAGATTACAGTCATACCTCGGTTTAAGTACGCCTCGGTTTGAGTATTTTCAGTTTAAGTACTCTGCGGACCCCGTCTGGAACGGATTAATCCACTTTCCATTACTTTCAATGGGAAAGTTCGCTTCAGGTTAAGTACAGATTTCCGGAACCAATTGTGTTTGTAAACCGAGGTCCCACTGTGCTCTAGGGGTCCCTGCCAACAGTACCCTTCTAAGATTCCCCTGCAGTCTCCCGTTCATGCAAACCACAACCAGACACGATCGAGTGACCCCCCCCGTCCCTCCCTGCAAACTGAGCTGCCCCCAAACCGAGTCAAGTCTACCCTGAGAGATGATGCCCAGGAACACAGGGATGGTCCAAAAACATTCGCAGATCAGTTCCTGGCGCAAGTGAATGTGTGACTGTTCTGCTCCGAGGCTGGTTTTCCTGTCGTCACAGATATCGTAACCTGAGGAGTTTTGCTTCTTGCATAGGTGTCGCCCCCTGTGGGTGAGTTTGACCCGGCCAGGAAAACAAAGGGACTCTTGCGCGTTTGCACACACCCTAGCAGTTCTGAACGTGGTCCAGGTACTTCGCGATGCTTTCGAGGCACTTGTGGAGTCGGTCCAAGGTCACCACGGCTGTCGTGTACGGGGAGACGGTCATCAGCTCTGTGAGGTTGCCCAGGCTGTCGGCCGTAGAAGGTCTGCGGAGCGGGCAGCCCAGGTGGGAGCCCAGCATCTGAAGGAGGCTGCGGAGGTTCTCCACATCGTTGGAGATTTGTGCCACGGGAGCCTCCAAAGGGAGGCTGGAGAGGACCTGGTGGAAGATCTGCAGGGTTTCGTCAATGGACTCCAGGCTTTCTGCCGGCAGCTGCCCAGGGATGAAATCAAACCCGTTGATCTTCAAGTTCACTGGAGGAAACTGCAACGGGAAGAGGGAAATCACAGGCGGTTAAGCCAAGCTCTGCTGCAGATGACAGCAAGAGGAAGGAGAATGGAGGGAAGGAGGAAGGGCTGCTTGCCCAAAGCAAGAGTGTCACCCAGTGTGTTGTTGCTCATACCAATTCTGGGCACCACAGTTCAAGAAGGATACAGACAAGCTGGAACATGTCCAGAAGAGGGCAACCAAAATGGTCAAAAGGCCTGGAAACGATGCCTTATGAGGAACGGCTTAGGGAGCTGGGTATGTTTAGCCTGGAGAAGAGAAGGTTAAGGGGTGATATGATAGCCATGTTCAAATATATCAAAGGATGTCATATAGAGGAGGGAGAAAGATTTTCTGCTCCTCCAGAGAAGCGGACACGGAGCAATGGATTCAAACTACAAGAAAGAAGATTCCACCTATGCGAGATAAAGCCCTATGCGACTTGGGACCCTCGTACCTACGGGACCGCCTCTCCTGGTATGCCCCACGGAGGACCTTAAGGTCCACAAATAATAATATTCTGGAGATCCCGAGTCATAAGATGGCTAGATTGGCCTCTACTAGAGCCAGGGCCTTTTCAGTACTGGCCCCAACCTGGTGGAACGCTCTTTCCCAGGAGACCAGGGCCCTGCGGGATTTGTCATCTTTCCGCAGGGCCTGCAAGACAGAGCTGTTCCGCCTGGCCTTTGGGTTAGACTCAGCCTGACCCCTGTGTTTTCCTCCCTCGTGGCTTGGATTTATGGCCTACTTGAAATGAGGCTGCACTTTAAATTTTAATACTGTATTTTAATCTGTATTTTAATTAATTGTTTTTATGTTTTATTGTAATTCTGTTGGTGTCAGCCGCCCTGAGCCCGGTTTTTGACTGGGGAGGGCGGGGTATAAATAAAAATTTATTATTATTATTATTACTAAACATTAGGAAGAACTTCCTGACAGTAAGAGCTGTTCGGCAGTGGAATTTGCTGCCAAGGAGTGTGGTGGAGTCTCCTTCTTTGGAGGTCTTTAAGCAGAGGCTTGACAGGCATATGTCAAGAATGCTTTGATGGTGTTTCCTGCTTGGCAGGGGGTTGGACTCGATGGCCCTTGTGGTCTCTTCCAACTCTACGATTCTATGATACCACTCTGGAGCTCATGAGGCAGGCGCATGCTTTGAACACTTTTACCCAGAATGCCTAACTGACACCCATCCTCTCTTGGAAGGTGCCCAGAGTGGCTGGGGGAACCCAGTCAGATGGGCGGGGTGCAAGAAATGAAGTATTATTGTTGTTGTTGTTATGGCAGGCTTGGCAGGGAGGGTTGAAATGTTTACCACAGAGAAGTCCTGGCCCATGACCTAAATAAACTCTCCAAGCACCTGCATATTATTCTCCTCTACAACCCTGAAAATTAGTACAGCTCCAAGGCTTCAATTGGTCTTAATTGGGCCTAGTTCTTGCATGCTTCAGATGCCTAAGAACCACTTGTGTTCTGCTGAGCATATTCCCAGGTTAGCGTGCACAAAGAGCTGCCGTCCGAGGCCTCTTTGCATTTGCCGCTTGCAGGGGGAGAATTATGTAACATCCAGCTGCACTTATTGTGCAGTAGTATTTGCATAAAATAGCTTCTAGGGTGTACCCGACCGCAGTGAACCTACCACAGGAAAGGTGTGTCCTGGTTGCTAGGGAGAATGGAAAGGGGAAGGGGGATGAAAAGACTAGATTACAAGGTGGAAGGGAGGGAACTAAAAGGAAGGGGGAAAACACTAGTTCTTTAGGACCCCAGGAAAGTCTATTGGCTGGTTTCCAAACAACTCACTCATCAATCACAGTTCTGACTTCACTCATTGGCTAAAACACAAAGACAGGGGCAGCCAGGCCGGCTCATTTGACAGAAACCACCCAGAAGGCTGCCTGCACATTTTGTTGCGTAACTTCCTTCTAGGAAGCCTAGCAGCCTAGTTCTTTTTGAATGAAAGCTCAGCACCCAATCCCTTTGAAAGCCTGGGCTCTGGTGCAATTCATCCACACTCCCTACTCTGTTAGCCCATTGCAGCAGACAGGCACCGAGGAGGGGGCATTCGGGGCTGTCTGGTTTGTGTGCCATGAGACTGACTATGCCGTCTGCCTGGGTAGCTACCGTAGTACTAATGCAGGAGAAGCCTGGCTTGCTCTCATCAGCTGGGAGGAGAGCAGAACGTCCTGCAGACTGCAGTGAGCTCCAGGAAGACACAGTCAGACACCAAATGGCCATGATTCTTTTGCAGGGCTGGACTAGATGACCCTTGGGAGACCCATCCAGCTCTACCATCCAATGTTTCTATAAGTAGGTGGGAAGGAGGGGGCGGAGCCTGTTCTTACCTGGTGCTCCTGGATCCTGGCCATGATGGTCTTGGTGAGGCTTTTAGTGTCAGCTACGACCTTGTCGATTTTCACAGGCCGGCCGTGGAAGAGGGGCAGCCAGATCCATAGCAAACCACACAAGGAGACGTTGGGGCAGCGCATCTTCTCCTTCAGCCTGCGCAGATAAAGAGGGAAACCAGTTAGGGGAACTCCTCTGGGTTTCCTAAAGTGAGTTCAGGTTTCCTCACAGGGAACGTGGATAGAGAGAGAAGGTTCTCTCCCTGTCTTGTAACACTAGAAGCCGAAAGTTAGAAGATTCGGGACAGAGAAAAGAAAGGACTTCTTCATGCAGCACACAGTTGAACTATGGAACTCCCTCCCACAGGAGGAAATAAAGGTAACCAAACTAGATGGCTTTAAAAGAGAAGGAGACATGGAGGAGGAGAGGGCTTTTGCTGGCTTGCCCTCTACAGTCAGAGGCAGCGATGCTTCTGAATCCCCAGTTGCTGGGGAAGAGGCCTCTTGTGCTCGGATCCTGCTTGTGGGATCTCCTGGCCAGCCATGACTCCTTCCCTGTCTGACTTTGGACCAGATGCTGTGATTCCTGCACTGCAGGAGGTTGGACTAGAGGAGCCTTTGAGGTCCCTTCCATTCCACTATGTCTCAGTCTTCCTAAACTTGAAAAGAGACTAACCTTCGAAGGGTGCTTTAGAAACAAATGCACAGGTGAACAACCTCACAGGGCTGTTGTTGGGAGATAAAAGATGGGGCGGGGGGGGGGGCATGCATCACGCTCCCTGAAGGGAAAAACAAGTGAAAAACAAAATGGGAAGAACAGAACATCACCTAAACATCAGGAAGAACTTCCTGACAGTAAGAGCTGTTCGGCAGTGGAATTTGCTGCCAAGGAGTGTGGTGGAGTCTCCTCCTTTGGAGGTCTTTAAGCAGAGGCTTGACAGGCATATGTCAAGAATGCTTTGATGGTGTTTCCTGCTTGGCAGGGGGTTGGACTGGATGGCCCTTGTGGTCTCTTCCAACTCTATGATTCTAAGTTGTCCTTTTTTTTATTATCTTGCATATTAACCTTTTCCTTGGCCTCTCTACTCATCACATTGTTGGCAAAGGAGCTGGGTGTGCTGAGCTGGTCAACCTCTGGAGTGACAGACCCCTCCCTGGTGGGGGTCTTGCTTCCCTAATTCCTCTCAACTATCTAGAAGGGATCTTAGCTGGCTTCCAGGCAGCAAAGTCCACTTGGGATGAGAAGTTTGCCAAAGCAGGTGGGTGTGAGAGGCCCTTGAGAATCAATTTCCTTATATACCCCCACCTCCTCCTTACAGTGTGCAAAAAGTAATGCCAGCACAAACTTAATGAACGGAGCAAATTAAAATTAGAGTGACACAAATGAGTGACATTGTAAAACAACAGAGGGAGGTGATGTGCACCTGAAAGTTCAGGCCGGCTGGTTAGAGGAGTGATGGGGCTCACCTGGACCCCAGATGCCAAAAGGTATGTTGCGAAATTTCGCAGTAGGGGAGGGATTTCCTGCCCTTGCACACCTGCCCATTTCTCAAAACCAAAGATGCTCAATCTACAAAGCCTCCATAAGTAGATACCATCCTGCGTGCTCACTAAGCCAACAGAATACACATCACAGTCCATTGTAGTTGCTACTTCTTGGGGAAGAAAATTCAACAGTAGTTTTGTGCTGTCTGAAAAAAGTATTTCCTTTTCCTCTAGGTTGTGTCCAATGCTGGCCCTACTCAGAGTAGGACCACTGATGCTATTGGACATAGCTAACTTTGGTTCACTGACTTCATCGGGTCTATTCAGGGCCGGATTTAGGTTTGATGAGGCCCTAAGCTTTGTCAACAACAAATGATCGCTGTTTTTTGTGTTGAATATATGCTATATGGTCATTTACGGGACCCAGGTGGCGCTGTGGGTTAAACCACAGAGTCTAGGGCTTGCTGATCAGAAGGTCGGCGGTTCGAATCCCTGCAACGGGGTGAGCTCCCGTTGCTCGGTCCCAGCTCCTGCCCACCTAGCAGTTCGAAAGCACATCAAAGTGCAAGTAGATAAATAGGGACCGCTCCGGCAGGAAGGTAAATCGCGTTTCCATGCGCTGCTCTGGTTCGCCAGAAGCAGCTTTGTCATGCTGGCCACATGACCCAGAAGCTGTCTGCGGACAAACGCCAGCTCCCTCGGCCTATAGAGCAAGATGAGCGCCGCAACCCCAGAGTCGGACACGACTGGACCTGATGGTCAGGGGCCCCTTTACCTTTACCTTATGGACCTAATAGGAATCTCAAGCCATTTGCACATGCTGCCGTGCAACCAGTCCATGCAGAATGTAGGCACCTAATATATAGAAATGAGCAAACCAGGGATATTTGAGGAAGCAGGCTAGGGGCCCATGACTTACATCCTAGGAGCCTACACAACACAAAACACTGTTGCTGTATGTAGGTTTTATTTTATTGCTCTTTATCTTATATTTTTGAAATATACATCCAGCTTTTTCCCTTTAATTTTTTGGGGGCCCCCAAGAGAGTGGGGCCCTAAGCTATAGCTTGTTTAGCTTATACGTAAATCCGGCCCTGAGTCTACCCTAAGTTGAACTCAGTTGAACGCAACCCCAGTCCCCAATCTTCCAACATCCAGCTTCCTGGATGGCCCAGCAGAGTTACACCCCACCTTTCCCTCCCTGGAGCTGAAGGTGGCTTAGAATCACAGAATGGGAAGGGATCCCCGAGGGTCATCCAGTCCAACCCCCTGCAATTCAGAAGTATGCAACTGTCTCATATGGAGACCAGAGCTGCAACCTTGGCGTTCTCAGCACCACACTCTACCCAACTGAGCTATCCAGGCTGGCTCACACAGTTCCCTCCCCACACAACAACCCTGCGAGGAAGATTAGGCTGAGAGGCATTGCGACTGACCCTGGTCTCCCAGGCCCCAGTCCGACACTCACTAACCACGACACCACACTGGCTGTCTGAATGGCTCTCATGAGTGCTGGTCTTGCGAGGGATGAGGGAAGGCTCCTCCAGGAAGCGCCTTTCAAGCTGCCTGGCACGAGGCGTGGCGCCCAGCAGCTGCCACACCAAGGGCACCGGCGGTTCTGCCTCCCCCGCTCAGGTTCCCACTGACGGTGTTTACCATGGCAAGATCCCGGCCGCATCCAAATGTTTCTGGAGTTTCCCTTCAAAAACATCTCAAGGAAGAAGGACTCCGTGCAAGAGGTGGGCAGGAAATTAAGGCAACCCAGCAAATCCGCAGGGCCCGTTGGGCATGTGTGTTTTCTGAGAATTCCAAGCAGTGCCGTTGACAGTTTTGGCAACATCTGGCTGTCAGTGGCAAGCAGGAACAGAGCCTGCCTGCCTGCCTGCCTGCCTTCTTAGGGCCGAGGCCCGTGGCCATCCAGCTGCACATCACCCCCCCCCCACAAACGGGTGTTACATAAATCCGACCGCAGTGATAACAAAGCGGGAAACACGACGGCTAAATGAGGAATCCGGGGCCAGCAGCACAGCTAAGTGGAGGCTTCTCTGAACTTGGAAGGGACCCCAAGGGGCCATCCAGTCCAACCCCCTGCAATGCAGGGATATGCAGCTGTTCCCTACAGGGCTCATCAAATCTGAAACCTTGGCGTTCTCAGCACCATGCTCTGACCAGCTAGGGTTGGGAGAGACTCCCTGTCTGAAACCCAAAGGGAATTTCCTAAGCTCTCGAAAAGCTACTCCAAGTGCCTCCCGAGAAGAGCTTTTAAGCAGAGGTTGGATGGCCACCTGTCATTGAATGCAGTGGCTGAGATTCCTGCATTGCAGGGGTTTGGACTGGAGGACCCTTGGGGTCCCTTCCAACTCTACGATTCTAGGATTCAATGGGCCTAAGAAAGCGAAGCAATGCTAGGCCTGCGCTTGGAGTATTGCGGAGAAACCCAGAGTCCAAGGATATCTAAGGATCCCTCTTACCTGAGCAGAAGGCTACCCAAACCCATGGCCTGCAAAGTTGGGTCACTCACCACTTGGGTTCTGCCCCTCCACTGCCACCTGACGGTGCCCACTGCCCAGCCTGGCATTTGGGGCTGATCAGGCTACCCCCTGGTCTGTTTCGTTTGCAGGAGCCTGGTGCCGACAGGCCTCCTGTGGAAGTAGGACCTTGGAGCCAGCAGATCAGATAAGTAATGGAGGAAGCGGCTGTCCTACATTAGAGGCAGAGCACTGGGCTCAGTCTAGTTCTAGTGGACCCTCCAGGATTTCAGGTGGGGAAACTCCCCCAGCCTTGTCCATGGAGATTGTGCCAGCGACCTTTGTGGTGACTTTCTGTGCCGCTGTGAGAAAAGGAGGGTGGACTAGATGGGCCCCTGGCCTGATCCTGCCAGGCTCTTTGGGGATTCTTTGGTTGTGGTTGCTGCATTGGAGGGGGTTGGACTAGATGGCCTTTGGGGGTCCCCTCCAACTCTGTCATTCCATGATTCTTCTTATCGTCTACATACACAGCAGTGCACTGAGCCACTGACCTTCCCGAAAAGACTGGGGGGACCATTTTCTAGGAGAGCAGAGTCCACCCCCACCCCCAATTCTCATGCACCAGTCCACACCCCACGTTCCTCACTCTCTTCCCCATCCAGGCCCAGCTTGTCTAGAAGAGCAGTTCTCAGAGTCAGAGCCCCAGGGAGAAATCTGGGCGCTTGCTTGGCTTCATCCTGCTCCAATTTCCCAGGTTCAGAGCTTGGGGGAGGGGGCTCGGATGAAGGATGCCAGGGGGGGGGCGGACAAACCCCTGGGGCTCCCCTTTTCAGACTGACCTCCCCCTCCCCGCCTCTTTACTTCAGAATCGGGAGATCCCGAGGCTCACCCTTGTCCAGCCGCACCGCGAGGCCTGCTAAGCCCAGCACGGGCGCTCTGCATATGCTCTCTCGGGGTCTTTCCTCCGGCCCCTCCGCCTCCCTCCCTTCGTGGCAGCTGATCTGCCTTTTCCATTTCGCAAAAGCAAGCGGAGCTGGAGCGAGTTAGTCCTCCTCCTCAGAACCGGCCCAGCCCGGCCTCCCGGGGTGAAGCGAGGTCAGTCCGGGGCGGCAGTGTGGACGCCCCCTCGGCCTCGGGCGGGGCGGAAAGCCCTCCGACTCCCCACCCCAACACACGCCTCCCTGCCCTCCTCCGCTCCTCAACTGGTCAGTCTCCTTGGCGAGGCAGTGAATGGGAGATGGAGACGGTAGGGGGTCCGGGAAGACCGCACCCTCGCCGGAGGCCCAGCGTCTCCCCTCCCAGCCGCCCAATATGCAGGGCTGGCCTTCAGAAGAGGTGCCGGGGCGGCACAGGCGGAAACAATCCACCTTGCCGCTGGGAACTGAGGGAAGCAGCAGTGAGGGAAAAGCCGGAGCTAGACGCACGTGGAGGGAAAGGCCGGCTGAGCTCCTCCAGCCTTTTCTCCCAGAGGGATGGGGATTTGTGGGAAGAAAAGTGAGAGGTCCGGGTACCCCACCGGACAGGCAAAACCTTCGTCACTTTTCTGGAAGCCTCAACGCCTAGCCTGCGACCAAGCGACCAAGGATGTCTGCATGCGCTCAGAGGCACTCTTGAGCTTCCAGCGCCGTGCGAGCAAACAGCTTGGCCCCAGGAGTCCTGACAGTCCAAAGCGGATCGATAAGGGAGGTTCACCCCTGGAGCAACCTCTCCATCACCCCTGCCCTCCCTCCCCCCCCCGCCTCCTCCCCCCAGCTCGGCTCACCTCTCTCGCGCTGCCTCCGCCGGGCTTCTGAGGCTCCATCGCCGCCGCGACCCTTTTATAAGGCGCGCCGGGTTGCACAACTCGCCCGGCCGCGGCCCGGCCCCTCCCTGCCCGGCCTGGGGCGGGGGAGGCGGCGCGGGCGGGCGGGCGGGGGAGGCGGGGACCCCGCGGCGCGCGCAACACCCCCTGCCGCCGCCGCCGCCGCTACCCCGGGAGCCCCGAGCGCTGCCCCGGAGGGAGGGGAGGGGGGCAAGACTTTGGGGGGAACGAGCCACCCAAATGTATTAGAGAAAAGGGGTCCCAAAGGGACGTCCAGGTAGGAACTGACCCCGCCCGCAACCAAACGCGTTTATTTCCAAGCCTTTTTCTAAGAAAATATCCAGGAAAGAAAAAAAAACAAGAAAGAGGAAATGTATTTTTGCATGTCCCCACTAACCCCTGGGAAAAAAATTAAAAATATTTTAGCTTAATTAATGGTTACTGAATTTGTGTTTGGTGAACTTCAGGGATCGGGGCAGTGCGCGCTGGTCGTGGGATGGGGGAGAGACCTTTGGTCCAGATTTTTGGGGAAACCCCCCGGATTTGAATTCAGTCCAGAATTCGCTCCAAAGCCGCTCCGGTTTCGCGCTCCAAAGCCGCTCCGGTTTCGCGCTCCAAAGCCGCTCCGGTTCCACGCCTCCCTCGGCTTCGAGGCTGTTCTGGTGATCTCTAGAAATGATTTTTAAGGGGGAAAGTGTTCTCGAAGGACAGTGTTCTCGAAGCTACGAGCATGAGTTTGACCAAATTGCGGGAGGCAGTGCAAGACAGGAGTGCCTGGCGTGCTGTGGTCCATGGGGTCACGAAGAGTCGGACACGACTAAACGACTAAACAACAACAACAAGGGGGAAATACCAGCAACGATATTTATCACAAGGAAAGGGATAGAAAATGAAATCGCCGGCGTCGAATGGGCAAGTCTGCGGTGCGGCGCTGCTGCGGGCGCAAAACGTTTCGGAAAAGGCAGTCGAAGATCCTGAAGCTGGTAGAGCGACTCCCCTGCGAAGGATGGGGGCAGCTTTGGGGGGGACTTTTTAGTAAAGAGAAAAAGCGAGGAAGAGGCGACGTGATAGGAGGGTATAAAAGGAAGCCCGGCGTGGAGAAAGTGGAGAGAGAGAGAAAGGTTTTGTTCTCGTAAAAATTGCTCTCTCGCGAAACTGAAGGTCGGCAGTTTCAGGACAGGCAAAAGTCCTTCACGCAGCGCAGAGTTAACCCACAGAACTCCCTCCCTCAGGAGGATGGGATGGCCACCAACTTGGGCGGCTTTAGAAGAGGGTGGGAAGAGCGGCCGTAACTCACCGGGGGCTCTTCCTTCTCCCTCTTCTTGATGCCAGATCCTGAGGATCCATCCGGGCGGGAAAAGGAGGGTCGGAGACGCCGCGCGGGGACCCCGGATTGGGCCCGATCCGCCGCCGCTGGTCTCCTCCTGTGCTGTCGTCGCTGGATTTCACTCGGTGGCTGAGCTGTTGTTCTGGTGCCATCGAGGCTGACAACCTCAACTCATGTATCTCCTCCAGAGGAAAACCGTAGCTCAATGCTTTATATTGTTTCACAATGAAAATTATTATTAACGATATTTATCTCTAAGCGACCTACAAATGCAAAATACAGCATAAAACCGAATTAGCCAACGCTTTGAGAATTCGTTTTGGCTTTCTATATACATGCACATATAAACAAATTCTATATCAAAAACAAATTCGAAACTCCAACCTCCGCCCCAAAAGACAGAAAGTTTTAAAGACTCCAGCTCGACTGGCTACCCCGAATTCGTAGCGCGCCTCTCGTAGAGGGTGGGTGGGTGGAAAAACGGGGTCTGGGGCCATTCCGTGTCAATAGAATTATTTTAGAAACTTTTACAGCATTATTTCGGATTTGTTGATTCGGCCTCGATCCCCTTTTTGTAAACGTTCCCTTGCGCCCTTGAAAAATCTTTATAAACCCCCAATCGGGGGCGATAATTTTGGCGTAACGAAATGTGAACGAAGACCCTCCCAGGAAGTTAAAACAAGGGATAATTTAACGCCAGGAACAAAAGTGACTTTTTGCTTGCAACGATGCTACGCTTTATTTCGCTGGTGCATTTTCAAGTAGTATATGCCAGGCAGAAAGCTTCGAGTTTCCACGGTCCCCCTTTGCAGAGACTCCGCCTGGTGGAATCTCCCCCCCTCCCCACGCCCCACCTCGAAATGGGACGGGAGCGAGGGTTCAACCCCTGTCCAACACTGGATTCTATTGCTAGGCTAGGAAATACAAGCGCGTGTTTGGGGAGGTTTCCAGTAAAGCATACTGCAGAGTTGGAAAATATTCAGAAAAGGTGATCGAAGGGGTACAGCACTCCCCTAGGAAGAAATATGGCAGCGCTTGGGATTTTTTTAGTCCGGAGAAAAGGCGGCAGGTCAGAAGTATATAAAATTATACCTGGCCTGGAGAAAGTGGAGAGAGAAATGTTTTTCTTCCTCTCTCATAACACCAAAACTCGTGGGAATCCAAAGAGGATGAATGTGGGTGAAATCAGGGCAGACAGAAAAAAGTCCTTCTTCACGCAGCGCAGAGATGAACTATGGAACTCCCTTCCACAGGAGGCAATGATGGCCCCCAACTTGGACGGCTTTATAAAAGACCAATTCTGGAGGGAGTTGACTCCTGGCCGCGATGCTCTGCTCAGCCTCCGCAGTGGAAGGCGGCAAGGCTTCTGAATGTCACTTGCTAGGAGCCGCGGGGGGCGGGGGGGGCTCTTGCTCTCGGATTCTGGACTAGATGGTCCAGCTGGCCTGATCCGGCATGCTCTTCTTAGGTTCTTCTGTTCCTTGCCCCTGGATCGCCCTCCCCCCGCCCACGGCCGTGTTATCCTTATAGTCCCATTCTGCAGGTGGATAACTGAGATTGGACCGCGGGAAGGATGAGCCCAGGGGGACCTTCTCCGAGGTGGGGCTGGAATCTGGCCCCCTCAGAACCGCGTACTTTTTGTAAACAAAGAAAATTAACAACAACAACAACAACAACAGCCGCACTCTAGCGGTCACGAAGGCTTCGAAGCGGTGCTCACGTTCCAATCGGCAGAAGCGGGATTTTGCGTCCCTTAGAAATGTCGCATTTGAGACGGAGCTTAGAGAACGCCAGGCCTCTCCGGGAATTGCGTGAGCCACGAAAGTCTGCCTCATAGGGAGACACCGGAAGGTGGCGGATTCCCCTCCCTTGGATCTTGTCAAGCAGAGGTTGGGTGGCTGGCTAACCTGTCAGGGATTCTTGGGCTGCGATCCCCGGGGGTTGGACTAGATGACCCCGCAGGGTCCCCTTCCAGCTCTACAGTTCTGTGATACTGTGACTGCATGACACGCGAAGGCTCCTCATCCTTACGGAGCGATCCCAACTTTGCCCCGCCGAGCAGCTCCCCAGCCGCTCCCTGCCTGGTGGCCCTTTGGAAACGGGGACTGGACCTTCTGCATGGAATCATAGAAGCACAGAATAGTGGAGTTGGAAGAGGGACCTCCAGAGACATGTAGTCCAACCCCCTGCAATGCAGGGCAGGTGCTCTGCCGGCGAGCTGCCGAGCCTCCCCTATCACTGGGGGTTGGGGAAGTTAAAGCCCTCGGCCCCGAAGCGGCCGCGAACTGGAATCGCCCGCCGCGTGCCTGAGATCAGGCTTCGCCAACTCTTGGTTCGAACCTTTGGATGCGAAAGCGGGGAGTTTTCCAGCGGGCGCAGCAGCGGCGAGATCTCTCCCGGGAAGATCCCGCGCTTCCCAGCTCCGCAAAGGGAAGAGGGAAGATCCTGCGGGATTTAAAGCTGGCGCGGGATCGGTTTAGAAAGGCGTCTGCCGGGATCCCTTCTCCGGCTCTGCATTTGTGGGCTGAGAAGAGCTCTCCTTGGACGGCGAACGCCGGTGCCATTTGGTGGTCATGGAAGCTCTATTAATGAAAGTGCCAGGAAAGGGCCGCCCGAGTGAAAAAAGGGACGGAGCGAATCCCTGAGAAGAAACGGAGAAAAGGCGAGGGGCAGGAAGTCTATAAAATTATGCAATGGCGAGGAGAAAGGAGAAAGAGAGAAGTTTCATTGCCTCTCTCAGAACAGGAGAAATCGTGGACATCCCAGGAAGCCGAAGCTTGGAGGAAGCAGGACGGATCAAAGCAAGTCCCTCTTCACGCAGAGCAAAGTTAACCCACGGAACTCTCTGCCACAGGAGGCAGGGATGGCCATTGCGAAGTTGTCTCCTTCCTCTGCCCCGAGGGGAGGGCAGAACCCGCACTGGCAGCTGTTTCTAAACAAACACCTTTCATTGATTTCGTTTATTTATTGCATTTACACCCCACATTCTCAAGATGGCTCTCCTCCTCCTCCGTTAATCCCCTCAACAACCCTGTGAGGTAGGTCGGGACGAGAGACGGTCACAGCCCGCGAGCTTCATGCTCGAGTGGAGGATTTGAACCCTGGTCTCTCCGCTGCCACTCGCATTTCTTCGCCTTGCAGGACAACTGCTTTTCCCAGGGACGTTTCTCCTGACGGTCATCCTATGTTAGCCGCTTTGGTGGGGTCTGCCCGAAAAGCGGTATATAAATATCTAAAATGAAACAGAGAGGAAGAAATAATACCGCAGAGAGCCCACCTGAGGCCACATGGCTCACCCGCCCCCCCGCCCCCAAACACCCAACACCTTGAAGTTACAAAGGAACTACTGGGATGCGCGTGACGCTCCAAGCGAGTTTATTTCTCCGATGAAAATGCGTAGTAATAGCTCTCTCCACAAATGACTAGTATGACGCAATTCGGGGTTTCATTCCTACCCCCATTTCTGGATTCTCCTACTTATCCATGCAGACAATAGAATCGCAGGGTTAGAAGGGAACCCCAAGGGTCCTCTAGTCCACCCCCTTGCAATGCAGGAATCTGGTTTAGTAGGAATCGCCTTCCTTGCCTTTTGAATCCACTGGGTCGGGTTCTCTGCTCTGAAGCAGCAGGAGAACAAGGTGGCTCCCCCCTCCACGTGGCAGCAGCCCTTCAGAAAGTCGAAGTCCCTTGGCGGCAGCTGCCCCTCTCACCTCGTGACGTCATGTTTCCCCTCTCGTTGCGTTCCAAAAACAAACAAACAAACAAAAACCAAAAGCCGCCCCCCCCCAACTTGGACCAAAGCGGCTGCGGAAGAATCTGCCCAGGGACTCTTCCCAGGCGGTGAGGCGGTAGGCGCAGCGCGATCCATAGCACCTTGACTCGGAAGCCAGCCCCGTTTGGCGCACCGGGCCCGGGGCCTATTAAGTGCGCCTAGGGAGGGTTGCAGCTTCTGGAGACGCGCCTGCACTAATGCGGTCGTTTTCCAACGTGGCGCTCTGCGCTCCAGGGAGCGATCCGAGGAGTCCGGGCGTAGTTAGGTGGGGCCTTTCTGGGATGTTTCCGGGAGAGGATTCTGTGCGAGACCTCAGGCGCCGGTGCCCGTCTGCGCAGCACGGCTGTAAATGGGGAGGAGAGAATGGGGGCTCCCACTTTTTCTGCTTCTGCCCCCACCCCAGTTATGCTCGACGTCTCCAGAGAGGTGGAGACCCAGCGCATCTCACTTAGCTGAGGAGACAGTTGCCTCCACCCTACCGACCCAAATAAGAATATTAGAATAGCACCGATGGATCAGTAGCATCGTGGAATTAAAGCATCTATAAGGGATGGCCCCCCAGGCTCTGCTTACAAACCTCCAAGGAAGCAGAGAAACCAGCAAGCAGGATTCTAGCAACTTCTTATTTGCTACAATGAGATGACTCCATGGGAGCCACTGGGTGCTACATGTTGGGATGCCATGCCACCACCACCCCAATTGGGACTCCTGGAGCACTGGTGGGGCATTGCTCAGGACAACCCCTTAGGCTGAGGCACGTAGAGCAGGGTCTCTTCTGTGTTGGCTCCCCGCTTCGGTAGCGCCTTGCCTCTGGTGACTCGCACTTCCATTCCATTTCACCAGGTCTCAGGGGAATACACTCCATTCATGTGATACACAATTCAGAGCTGATCTTATTTGCACGATGTTTTTACATGTTGACAGCTGGGTGGGAAGGCAAAACAGAAAGGAATTTAAATCAGTATACGGCAAAATCCTAGGTTAGGGATAGTTAGGAAAGGAAAGGGGGGGGGGAAGAAAACTGCTGATTTAATGCCATTATGCACATCTATGGTGTGGCTGCACTTGGAATCCAGTGTACAGTTCTGTTCACCTTTGCAGCCAAATCTAATTGTATATATTCTTGCAAGCTAGCATGTAAAGGGGTTAAGACCACAGAGGCAGCAATGCTTCTGAATACCAGTTACTGGAAATCGTGGGATGGGAGAGGGCTCTTGTGTTCAAATCCTGCTGGCAGGTTTCCCTTTGGGGCATCTGAATGGCCCCTGTGACAACAGGATGCTGGACTGGAATGGCCATTGGGCCTGATCCAGCAAGTTCTTCTTATGTTCTCATGGCTGACAATGCAATTATCTGAGCATTGTTTGTTAGCACTCGTAAAGGTAAAGGTAAAGGGACCCCTGGCCGTTAGGTCCAGTTGTGGACGACTCTGGTGTTGCGTGCTTATCTCGCTTTATTTGCCGAGGGAGCCGGCGTACAGCTTCTGGGTCATGTGGCCAGCATGACTAAGCCACTTCTGGCGAACCAGAACAGCGCATGGAAACACCGTTTACCTTCCCGCCGGAGCGGTACCTATTTATCTACTTGCACTTTGACGTGCTTTTGAATTATTAGGTTGGCAGGAGCAGGGACCGAGCAACGGGAGCTCACCCCGTCGTGGGGATTCGAACCACTGACTTTCTGATCGGCAAGCCCTAGGCTCTGTGGTTTAGACCACAGTGCTACCCACGTCCCGTTAGCACTCGTAAAGATAAAGGGACCCCTGACCATTAGGCCTAGTTGCGAATGACTCTGGGATTGCGGCACTCATCTCGCTTTACTGGCCAAGGGAGCCAGCGTACAGCTTCTGGGTCATGTGGCCAGCATGACTAAGCTGCTTCTGGAGAACCAGAGCAGTGCACGGAAACGCCATTTACCTTCCCCCCGGAGCGGTACCTATTTATCTACTTGCACTTTGACGTGGTTTCGAACTGCTAGGTGGGCAGGAGCAGGGACCGAGCAATGGGAGCTCAGCCCGTCACGGGGATTCGAACCACCAACCTTCTGATTGGCAAGCCCTAGGCTCAGTGGTTTAGACCACAGCGTCCCGTTAGCACTCGTAGGGTGACATAAAACCATTGTCTCAATCTGAGCTGAAGTGAAAAGAGTCTAATATTGCTATTGGTTCTAATTCAGATTTATCCTGTTGGGATCACAGAACAGTAGAGTTGGAAGGGATCCCAAGGGTCCTCTAGTCCAACCCCCTGCAATGCAGGAATCTCAGCTAAAGCATCCATGGCAGATGTCAATCCAACCTCTGCTTAAGAACCTCTAAGGGAGTCTCCCTTTGAAATTATTCTGGGGGAGAACAGCAACTCACGAGTCATCAGCAGAGAGTTCAGGGAGGCGAAACGGATTTCCTGACAGTTTCTGAGTGTTGCCCTCCCTGACGTCAGATCTGTGCCCGTTTAGGAAAGGAGAATGACTCAACATGCCTTCATTCTACTTGGCTGCCAATCAGGCCGTTGTCCTGTGTCCCAGCTGAGCATTTTGCAGGAGAGCGAAAGGGATGACATGCCCGCTACTCACCGAGTAACAGGAAAGCCTGGCATAATCCTGCCCTGCTGTTGAAATCAAGCGCAAACATGTGGCTGTACTGTATTTCGGACGTTGTGTTCTCGACTGCAAAAGCAGGCAGATTCCCCGTAGGAGATGAGTTTGGAAAGAGTCACTGATTGGCAGAAGTCCAGAAATCAGTTTCCGCATTTCCACATTGTGGCTCCCCCCCCCTTTTTTTGCTGTTATTGGTGGGGAAAGCGGCTGCCGATTCATAATGTTGCTGTTCCGCAATTGTTGGCATTCAGTCGCTCCCAATGGAGCTTGGGTGATGTGCTAGGCCAACCTCCCACCTCCCGCATGGAATTCTTGTTTTTTGCCCCTGTTGGGGTGCTAGCGCTAGGCCTCGTTGCAGAGCCGAAAGGGTTGCATGACAAATGATGCTTGGATGCTCAACCCTGAGCATTTTTGGAAGGGCTGCCAGGGGTTGGAGCAGCTGCAGCGCAGGGTGGCTTCTCAGGAAAGCAAAACATCCTGTGCAGCAGAGCATTCTGCCTCTGCAAAGGGCTGCAGAAGTTAGCTAGCAGGGCCAGGCAAGCGGTTCAGGGCTCTCTTTCGGATGGAGGAATAGAGGGGTGGCTCATCAAATTTACAGGTGACACCAAACTGGTAAAGCTAAAGGTAAAGGGACCCCTGACCATTAGGTCCAGTCACGGACGACTCTGGGGTTGCGGTGCTCATCTCGCTTTACTGGCCGAGGGAGCCGGCGTACAGCTTCCGGGTCATGTGGCCAGCATGACTAAGCTGCTTCTCGCGAAACCAAAGCAGCACACGGAAACGCCGTTTACCTTCCCGCCAGAGCGGTACCTATTTATCTACTTGCACTTTGACGTGCTCTTGAACTGCTAGGTAGGCAGGAGCTGGGACTGAGCAACGGGAGCTCACCCCATCACGGGGATTCGAACCACCGGCCTTCTGATCAGCAAGTCCTAGGCTCTGTGGTTTAGACCACAGCGCCACCTGCATCCCTTGGCGCAACCCGCGTCCAAACAGGTTGTTTTTGTTTAGTCGTTTAGTTGTGTCCGACTCTTCAACTAAGTGGTAGGGGCTGCTAAAACAGCAGAAGACAGAATCAGGATTCAAAATGACCTTAACAGATGGGAGAACTGGGCCCAAGCTAAGAAAATGCATTTCAACAGGGACAAAGGTAAGGTTCTGCACTTTGTCCTGAAGAACTGGATGCACAAATATAGGATGTGGGGGGGGGGCAGCTGGCTTTCCAGTAGTATATGTGAAAAGGATCTTGGGGTCTTAGTCGCTCACAAGCTTAAGATGAGCCAACCATGTGATGCAGCAGCATAAAAAGCCTAATGCTAATCTAGGCTGCATCAACAGAAGTCTAGTGTCCAGATCAAGGGAAGTAAGAGTACCACTCTATTCTGCCTTAGTCAGACCATACCTGGAATACTGTGTCCAGGTATGGACACCACAATTTAAGAAGGATGTTGACAAGCTGGAAGGTGTGCAGAGGAGGGCAACCGAGGTGATCAAGGGTCTGGAAAGCAAGCCGTATGAGGAAAGATTGAAGGAGTATGTTTAGCCTGGGAAAGAGGAGACTGAGAGGAGATAGGAGAGAGATCTTCAAATATCTGAAGGTGGAGCCAGCTTGCTTTCTCCTACTCTGGAGGGTCAGACTCAACCCAATGGATTCAAGTTACAGGAGAGGAGATTCCCACTCAATGTTGGGAAGAATGTTCTGAGGGGAAGAGCTGTTCAGCCATGGAATGGACTCCCTTGGAAAGATGGAGACTCTTCCTTGGAGGTTTTTAACCAGAAGGTGGATGGTCCTCTGTCAGGGCCTCTTTAACTGTAATTCCTGCATAGTAGGGGGTTGGACTAGATGATCCTCAGGATCCCCTCCAACTCTACAACGCTGTGATTCTAAGTAATGCTAAACTTTTGTGAACCAGTCCTTGATATCTGGGATTTCCTTTGCTTTCCATTCTTCCCATCTCTATTTATTTATTGGCAGTTAACAGTCCTGGAGGGACGTAACGAATTAAACATGGCTTTGATCTCCTTGGAACCTAAAGCATGCAAATATCCTTTGGGAATCATTACCAGGGTTGTTCCGATTTGGAATGCTTGAGGATCCGTTCCTCACCTTCGATCAGAATTGTTATGCGGGAAGTCAGGCCAATCTGAGATGGGTTGAGATACCAAGAAATAGAACACACATAACTTTGCATGGAGACTTCCGGGCTTCTTGTGGGGAAGGAAGCCAGTGTTGTCCCAAACCAGTCCTTGTGGCTCTACCAGGGGAAGCCTTGCAGGGATAGGGGGCTGAGCTTCAAGTCCCCTCAAACTTCTTTCCCCTTTGTTGCTGCATTGCTTCAAGCAGCCTTGTCATTTCCCGGCAAAACCCAGAATGTCCTCCACATTCCCGAGGCCATAAAACACTAAGTGGCCGGTCTCGGTCTCGTGGCTGGCTGGGAAAGAGCTTTTATTGCTGCTGGCTTGCATTTCGACTTGGGCCAGACTTTTCAAAGACTCCCTTGCCGACACACGTCCTCCGTGTGACAGGAGAAAACCCAAGACTTGCACAAACATCCCACCATCCCTTGCTACAGGTGAGGGATGCTCGCATGTAAGATGCTCACCTGGAGAACATGTGTGCTTTCTCAGGACCCTAACTCACCACCCTCTGCACTTTGCACAATTCGGGTGTTTCGTGTTTTCTTTCGGGCGAAGCTTTTCAATTTCGTTTTACAACATATAAGAAAACAGAGCAGTTATAACAGCAGGTGAAAATCCAAACAAGGGAAACAGGCATGTAGAATGAGTTCAGGTGAACATGGGTTAAAATAACCAACTAAAGAATATCAATGTTATCTGATTATCAAGTCTCATTCCCAATTTGCCAGGCTTGTGATGAGGTTTGTCTTGAAAATGATGGTCCCATTGTATATGTAATTTAGGAATGTCAAATAATATTAAAAGTGGGAGTTCTAGTCCTTGTCAAAATCTCACATTATACATAATTTTCACCATTACAGCTCTATTCAAGAGTTCGTGGTGCCAAGCACCCACAGCCAGATTTCGGGCTGTTTCCCACTGAGTACCAATTACTATTTGTGATGCAGAAGTTATATATAAGATCAATTATTTTGACCATATATCTTACACTGGTATCATCAAAATATTTAGTAATGTTAATTTTGGACAACAAACAATAGTTTCTTCAGTAACATTTATAATTTCCATCCAGATTAAAATAAAACAATCTTGCGCCAATTTACATTCCCACCATACATTATAATATGTACCAAGTTTAACACAACCTCCCCAAAAATTGGGTAATATTTTTGGAAGGCTGAATAAGGGTGTTGGTTGCCATGGACCTGGACAGAGTCTGAGCTGATCCCTTTTGTGGTTCTGCTCCACTTCTGCTGGAGGAATCTGCCCCATGAGATGTTACCGGAAAGGCTACTACCTGCTATCTACAAGTAAAATGAAGACGACGACGACGACGACAACAACAACAACAATTTATTACTCATACCCCACCCATCTGGCTAGGCCTCCCCAGCCACTCTGGGTGGCTTCCAACAGAACATTAAAAACACAATAAAACATCAAATATTAAAAACTTCCCTAAACAGGGCTGCCTTCAGATGTCTTCTAAAAGTCAGATAGATGTTTATTTCCTTGACATCTGATGGGAGGGCATTCCATAGGGCAGGCGCCACCACCAAGAAGGCCCTCTGCCCGTTTCCCTGTTAACCTTGCTTCTCACAGGAAGGGAACCGCCAGAAGGCCTCAGAACTGGACCTCCGTGTTTGGGCTGAACGATGGGGGTGGAGACGCTCCTTCAGGTCTACTGGGCCCAGGCCGTTTAGGGCTTGAAAGGTCAGCACCAACACTTTGAATTGTGCTCAGAAATGCAGGGAGGGTCTCATCCTGCGTACCAGATGGAGCTGGCAGACAGCTGTCCTGGACACAGAATTAACCTGCGCCTCCATGGACAGCTGGGAGTCCAAAATGACTCCCAGGCTGCATACCTGGTCCTTCAGGAGCACGGTTACCCCATCAGGACCGGGGAGTCCCCCACACCTGCCTGCTCCCTGTCTCCCCAAAACAACACTTCTGTCTTTAGAATCTTTAGGGAGAGCTTTTGACGTGTCTTGGTGCGTGGGGAGGAATCTCTCTAGGAGTTCCCAGGAGTCAGAAATAGCATCCATTCCACAGACCTTGGGATGTCTGTGCCATGGGTGAACATGAGGGTGACTTCCAGGGCCGTATCTTAACAACCATTTGACGGCAAGACTGTTGCAGGTGCTTGGAGCTTTGCGCTCTTCAGCTGGGCAGGTGCCACAGGGATCTCCAAGTTCAACGGCCTCAGAACAGAAGCCAAAAGTCCATCTACTCCAGCATTCTGGATTAGCAGTTGCTCCCAGGCTGCAAAGATCACAGCAAGCCGTCATTGGCGGGAGGCTAGGCTAGATGGATCTTTGGGCTGAGTTGGTCTTGTGAAGGCAGCAGTCAGTCCTCTTCTGACGCTCTTCCTCCTCAAAGCCTGGCTAATAGCTGTTGATGGCCCTCGTCTCCATGGGTTGCCTGCAAACAGAAAAACAAGGTTGCCATGCAACACGGCATGTGAGGCTCGCAATATGCTCTGCCGGAGGCGACAGGAGCTTTGCTGTCCAGGTGAGCTGAGCAAAGATGAAAGGGCAGAGAGTTCGCCAGGATTAGCTTCAGGGAAGTGCTCGTGGACAACAACCAGCCAGTGAGCGTTATCTCGCTTTATTGCAGCCTTGTGCTGCAACTTCATGGGCTCTGCGACATCAGAGGCGGCCCATGAGGCTCAACGAGAAGGACAAATAGCTGTGAATCAGAGACTGTGGCCAGTTCATGCAGGTTGAACATTCCCCTTACTTTATTCTGAACTCAAACCCTTTATGCATTTCTTTATTATTATTATTATTATTATTATTATTATTATTATTATTATTATTATTATTTTCATTTCTATACCAGTTTATATTTTTAAGAAAGACCTCAAAGAGGTTTACAGCACATTAAACACCAATAAAACAATCCAGAATCAAGAATTTCTGAAGAAGTATACAGTCCAAGCAACATAATTAACAGGAAACTAAAATATTATCTTAAAGATTTCAAAATAAAATATTACAAAGGAGCTCAACTACAGAATACATATTTAACACAAACCAAGTTAACAAAAAACCTTAAACATTTCAAAAGAAAACATTGCTAAGTGAAGTCAAATATGAAATGCACATTTAAAACGGCATAATTAACAAGAGAATAAAACATCATAATCATGGCACAGCTGTTTGGCAGGCACAAAAAGATGGGGCAAAAGAATCCAATAATGAAGATTTGTTGTCAGGCATATCAATGTCCCTCCCATCTCCCCAGGAGTGTGGGCCCCGCCCCCTAGGCCAGGTGGAAAGGGCCTTGCAGGGAGCAGCCTTCAAGACTCACAGCTGGGCAATGTTTATTGTGTTCTGGCTGGCTTGGGGGGAGTCTGGACTGGATGATGCCCTGACTGCCTTCCATTTTTTTGGGGGGGGTGGTCTGGTGCCCAGTACAGGTTAGGATCTAACCAAGGAAGTCGTTGAATTGGTCATGCACATTTCTTTGCAAGACAATGACCTCAGCTGGCCTCTTAAGTGTCCTCATCAGCATCCCAAAAGAATAGAAATAAATAAAAAAGATTTTAAAAATTGTCCAGTAGCACCTCAGAGAGCAACTAAGTTTGTTCTGGGTATAAGCATGCACACGAAAGCTTATACCCAGAACATACTTAGTTGGTCTCTACTGGACAATTTTTAATTTTTATTTATTTATTTTGACTGCGTCAGACCAACATGGCTACCTACCTGAACCAAAAGAATGGGTTCAGTTGCAAGAGCCACAGCTAAGTGAGGGAGCTCTTCAGGTTAACATGGCCTCACCTGGCTACTAGGTAGGTAGAGAAACGAGACACAGCAGCGTGTGAGAGAACTGAGTTGGAAGCTGGGGAAACAGAGAGGTGGTTGATCTGTGCTGAATCCAAAGCTGTGAATAGCTGAGAAGGAAGAGCTTTTGGGGTGTTAAGGCTGCGGGACCCTCCATCTTCTTCTCAGGTTGTAGATATGTGTCAATAAAACCCAGGGCTGGTGCTAGGGTTTTTTGCGCCCTAGGCGAGATCACCTTCTGGTGCCCCCCCGGGTACCTGCCTCCTCCCTGTGGGCCTGGCCCAGTCTTCACCCCCTTCCCTTCCCAGTGCCCCTCCCACTTACCTGCGACGTTGACGGCTGGGTTGCTCTGGCCGCCCTCGGGCTTCAGCCATGGACCCCCGGGTGCAACAGCAGCTGCTCCCGCCTGCCCGAGAAGTAGAGTGCAGCGCCGGCGCCTGGAGCCGAAGGCCCGGCTCTGGTGCATGCGCGCCGTGGGAAGAGGCTGCTCTCACCCCATGTGTCCTCCATACGCTGCTGCCCTCAGCGCTCCGGGCACACCTGGGTTGCACCGGCGTCGGGGCACAGCGGCTGCACGGCAGAGCGAGCCCTGTGAAGCCAGCAGCGCTCCCCGTCGTGCCAGCGCCCCCTCCATTTTGGCGCCCTAGGCAACTGCCTAGTTTGCCTTAATGGACGCGCCGGCCCTGATAAAACCAGATATACTAAAGACACCACCGTCTCTGCTGACCTTCATAAGAGCCTGGAACTCCAGAGTCTCTCACTACTTGGAGACCAGAATGGAGTGTAATAGTATTTCACTTGTTCTACTCTGCCTTGTGATGGCCTTGTAAAAGGAAAACATACAGTATGAATATTTAAATAAAAAAAGCACCCACATTCTCATAATTCCTTGATCCCTGAAATGTTTTACCCTGTCCATCCCCAGTGAAATCCCCAACAAGCTTTCCACCAAGAGAGCTTAGGCAGCCCTCACAACAGCATAAAGACTTGTGAAACGTTTATGCACAAAAACATCTGGGTCTCTTGCTCCTTGAAGGTTTGGCAGCTGCCACACAGAGGGGGGGTGAAATCAGAATGGGCAAGTTAAGTTTCTGCAGCAGCCTACTCTCAAGGAACAGAAAAGAGATGGATTTATAAATGGGAGTTTTCCCGTGGCATTTGGTGGAACGCTACCAAATGAAATGAACTCTTGAATGAAATCATGAATTCCCGAAGCGCCCTCTGGTAGCCTCAGGTTTGTGGCTGAGCTGAGCCTGGTGGAGCTGTACTTGGAATGAAGTCTTGGCCAGAATCCAGGGCAGATTGCATTTCCAGAAAAGGGAAGTGTGAGCGGGGGAAGAATGTCTCCCCTCTGCATCCAGGCCTGTGCCTCCTCTTGAGCAGCACAGAGAGAGCAGGATCAGGGCAGGAAACATGATGTGCAGAGTGAGAGGGAAGGACGTCATCCCGAGGTGCAAAGGACAGTCATGGGACATTCTGCGTGCCGGTTTCACGTGCCAGATGAGAGACGCAGCCGTGCTTCTCTGTGGCTGTTGAAGTCATTCAGTGGCTACGAGCGAAGCTTCCATGGGGCGAGGAACTCCAGGCATCCAGGCAGGGAGGCGGCGGCCATGTCTGGCAGGGTCTTAAGGCTGCTTGACCATGTTAGGCTGCCGAGAGAACCAAGCGGCTATTTATGGTCACCCGGCTTGACAACTGTTTGCAGCGGAAGGGCAAATTGGTTGAAGTCAAGTCCCACCAGAGACCAGGGGGGCATAGCTGCCCCTCTCATGTAAGCCCCAAATCAGGGCAGAGAGAAGGGAAAGGAACACCAGGGGACGCATGGCCTTCAGACTCCAACTGCACCCTTGATGACCTCACAACTTTATGTCAAATAGGAAGCAGGCGCAAGGAAAATTCAATGGAAAAAACCACTAAAAACCACCGCCTCTTCCCATCATAGAATCATAGAATCATAGAGTTGGAAGAGACCACAAGGGCCATCCAGTCCAACCCCCTGCTGAGCAGGAAACACCATCAAAGCATTCTTGACATATGCCTGTCAAGCCTCTGCTTAAAGACCTCCAAAGAAGGAGACTCCACCACACTCCTTGGCGGCAAATTCCACTGCTGAACAGCTCTTGCTGTCAGAAAGTTCTTCCTAATGTTTAGGTGGAATCTTCTTTCTTGTAGTTTGAATCCATTGCTCCGTGTCTGCTTCTCTGGAGCAGCAGAAAACAATCTTTCTCCCTCCTCCATATGACATCCTTTTATATATTTGAACATGGCTATCATATCACCCCTTAACCTTCTCTTCTCCAGATCTTCCCTATCCACTGCCTTGCGGGATATCTTTGGGAGAAGAAAAGGCTCAGGAGTAAGCCCTACACAAATCCAGAATGGAGTCCCGGAGCATAGCTGTCAAGTTCTCTCCCCCCTTTTTTAAGGGAAATTCCCTTATGCTGAGTAGGCTTCCTCGCGAGAAAGGGGAAAACTCGACAGCTATGTCCCGGAGCCAGTTGGATGGCACCTTTTATGCCTCCTTCTGGCAACTCCTGCAGCCAAGCTGGTGCCAAAGGGATTGCTCTGCTTTCCTTTGGACCCCAACAGTCAGGCCGGGGGGGGGGGTCCTCGCTGTCTGGGCAGCCCAGGACCTCCAGACGCACGGCCCAGGCCACTTCAGCACTGTGAATGTAGCAAAAACAACACGGGAGGCCGCAGTTCCGTGTTTCCAGTCTCTGCAGCCACAGCAAGCGCTGCGATTTTCCAGCGGTTTGACTTCACCCCCAGAGGCGTACTCCCTTGTCCTTCAGGACAGGCAGATGCCAACAGCTTCCTGCCTGCCCATACCCTTCCTATGTTGCCCATGTCTCCACGATGGAAAACAGGACCTGGGGATAGGAGGGCGCAGTTCAGGTGGGTGTGTTGCCCGATTCGTGCTGTAATCCCCTCCGTTGGGGTAGCTTGTGCAATAGCGGTGTCATGTAGCTGGGCTTGGGGCAAACATGCATACACAATTATCACGGAATCCTAGAATGGTAGAGTTGGAAGGGACCCCGAGGGTCATCCAGTCCAACCCCCTGCAAGGCAGGAATCTCGGCCACAGCATTCATGACAGATGGCCATCCAACCTCTGCTTAAAAACCTCCAAGGAAGGAAAGTCTGCCACCTTCCAAGGGAGTCCATTCCGCTGTCTAAACAGAAATGTTTTCAGTGTGTGCTGGAAAGAGTACAGTGAAAGTGCCTGCCTGCCTGATATCAATAGGCAGGGAGTTCCAAAGTTTAGGTGCTGCCAGTTCTTACAAGTGTGGAGCAAGTATCGTGTGGCATTTGTGGCAGATCCAATTGGTCGAGTGGTAAGGGCCACATGCCTTAAAGAAGTGACTTAAACCTCTCCCCACCCACCTGTTTTCTGGGCCTGCCTTTAACAGCAGCATTAGCAGCAGCAGCAGCAGCAGGAATTATTATTATTATTATTATTATTATTATTATTATTATTATTATTATTATTATCTTATACTCTGCCCATCTGGCCAGGCCTCCCCAGCCACTCTGGGCGGCTTCCAACAGAATACAGTGGTACCTTGGTTTAAGTACACAATTGGTTCCAGAACTGAAGTGTACTTAACCTGAAGCGAACTTTCCCATTGAGAGTAATGGAAAGTGGATTAATCCATTCCAAACGGGTCCGCGGAGTACTCACCCTGAAGCGTACTTAACCTGAAGTATGAGTGTAATTGGCTCTGGAAGTCCGTACTTAACCGGAAGCAAACTTTCCCATTAAATGTAATGGAAAGTGGATTAATAATAATAATAATAATAATTTATAATAATAATTTATTATTTATACCCCGCCCATCTGGCCGGGTTCCCCCAGCCACTCTGGGCGGCTTCCAACAAAACAGAAATTCTAAAATACAGAAATTCTAAAATACAGAAATTAATCCGTTCCAGGCGGTCCGCAGAGTACTTAAACTGAAGCGTACTTAACCTGAAGCGAACTTTCCCATTGAGAGTAATGGAAAGTGGATTAATCCGTTCCAGAAGGGTCCGCGGAGTACTCAACCTGAAGCGTACTTAACCCGAAGTATGAGTGTAATTGGTTCTGGAAGTCCATACTTAACCTGAAGCAAACTTTCCCATTAAATGTAATGGAAAGTGGATTAATCCGTTCCAGACAGGTCCGTGGAGTGCTTAAACTGAAAGTACTCAAACCGAAGCGTACTTAAACTGAGGTATGACTGCATTAAAAACACAATAAACATCAAATTTTAAAAACTTCCCTAAACATAGCCCTGGTAAAATAAAAAAATTCCTTCAGTAGCACCTTAAAGACCAACTAAGTTTTTATTTTGGTATGAGCTTTCGTGTGCATGCACACTTCGTCAGATACCCTGGTGACAGTCAACCCTCCTCCCAGTGGCCTCTACCTGCAAGCAATTCTGTGAGCTGGGAGCAGGTGGCTCCTTCGCTGATACCTGTGAGCCAGCAGCTGCCAGGAGCAGGAACAAGCCTGGCCATTTCATGCCTCTGGCATGAGCATCGGTCACCAGGCAGGAATGCTGTGTCCTCAGCTGTCCAGACCTCCATCGATTGCATGGCATGGCAGGACCCGTCGCCTGCTGCAGCTCAGATGAGACTCCTGGCCAGAGACAGCGCTCTGTCTCTCAAGGTCAAGGTCTCTCCAGGAACTGTGAGAAGCGCAGGAGCATTTGCCCCAGAGCATTTGAGGGCAGCCAGCCCAGTCACGGACAAGGGCTTCTCTCAATCCCCGGGGTGCCTGTGGGTGGAATCTGCCAGTCCCAAAGGTGGTGGCAGGGAGGGGCAGATAGCAAAGCATCGGAGACCCTTAGAGTGTCTGCAACTGATGCCAGTCACTCTGACGTAGGCCCGAGATTGTGGGTGCCCAACGGCTCAGGACATAACAGGACTAGTGGGGTGCCACAGGGTTCTGTCTTGGGCCCAGTCTTATTCAACATCTTTATCAATGACTTGGATGATGGGCTTGAGGGCATCCTGAGCAAGTTTGCAGACGACACCAAATTGGGAGGGGTGGCTAATACCCCAGAGGACAGGATCACACTTCAAAATGACCTTAACAGGCTTCCGGATTCAGCGCCAGCGTCGATCGGCGGGGTTTCGTCTCGTCTCCGAGACGGCCCGTCTCTGCTAGGAGTGGGGAGGGCAGCGAGAGCAACGCTGCGCCCCTTAGAACCTCGGGAAGGGCGTCCCGAGGGCAATTTGCTCGGCACAGACCCAATCCGGACTCCCCAACTCTTCGGTTAGCTCTAATAAGAGCTCCGGAGCGAGGAGGGTAGAAGTCGCGGGGGCCATTTTGAGCGGCAACGTTATTCTAGCAGGGAGAAGCTTCAAGCCGAAGGCGGAGAGCGCTGGATTCTTCCGAAAATAAAACGATTGGAAAAGACTGTAAGTAACCTCACGATTTGGATTATAAAACAATTTGGTCTGGGAGAGAGGGGAGAAAAGAGGAAGCCACCCCCCCCCACGGCAACAAAGAGACAGTAAATAGAAACCCGAAGCCATAAACAGAAGATTTGTAATTCAAAAGGATCCCTCAAAGGCATCAAAGAGAATATCCCCTTTGATGCAGGGTGAAAAGGGGAGAGAGACTGTGGTTTATGACTGCCCTGCAGCAATGAGGTAAAGCCTAAGAAAAACCTTTCTTTCCCTCGGGAGCCGGCAGCCTAGGCAATTCAGTGAGTTGATCAGGATTTATAGTCAATTTTTACTTCACTTTGTATTTCTGGACTTTGTGGAATTTCTTTTTTGGCTTAAGTGCTTGTGAAATGTGAGTTCGAACTTTATTGTTAACAAGACTTGAAGAATGCAGCCAGCTTGTTAAAATGGAGTCGAGAAAATAAACTGTGATCATATTCCACCCCACGTGATAAGTTTTGACCTTGGCAGGACTGAAATATGTCAACAAAAAAGTGTTCCCCTGAGTTCCAGCGGTCTGTTTTGACCTTAATGTGGGAAACAAGAATAGAGTTATGTCAAGAGGAGACACGACGACAGGAGTTACAGCAGAAATTTCAGGAGGTGATGGCGGAATATGATTTTCTAGGAGATGAAGCTTTTGACACTGAAAAAGAGCAATGTGAGAATGACAATGATGGGGAAGGAAAAGATGAAGATGAGGACTGTGATGATTCAACACAAAATGAAACACACCATGAAAAAAATGATGACTCTACTCTACAAAAAGTTGGATGGAGTGCCCTGTCTTTGAGGGGGGCACGATTGGTATTATTGGAACTCCAGAACGCCCACAGGGAAGAAGGAAAAAATATGCAGAGAAGAGAAGAAATTCAGGGGTCCTGTATGGTGACCTGGATGGCAAGAGACTGTAAACAGGGGGTGGGGTGAAGGGAAAGTGATGTTGTGATTATAAGGATGGATTAACAGGTTTATAACTGGTCTGCTGATTTTGGAATTTGCTGGATTGGGGGGGGTGGAGCCGGTAATCGGGGATGTAAGGTTAAATTGAGAATAGTTATAGTTTTAAAAGTGAATGGATTTTGGAAAATGAGAAAATATGGAGGCTTATAGAGGGAGAAAAAAAAAATTAGGCACGGGAAGAGAAAATGGGAGTTTGAATTTTCAGTGATTTGAATATTAGATGAAAATGTTAACAATTGATTTATAAGTTGTATAAGATACAAAGGTGTATTTTTATAAAGTAAGAAACTGTTGCAGATGATAAAAAAGGGATGAAAACCGGGGAAGGGGGGGGAGGGGAAGCCCATAAAATATGGTTTTTCAACTATGAATGCAAGAAAAATTTTTCTGTTTTGTATTGTTTTTTTCTTTTTCTTTTTTTTCTTCGCCCTTTCTTTTTCCCCTTTTTTTCCTATTTCTATTTTTCTCTTTTTTTGGTATAACAATAGATGGTTGGATGGATGTCCTCCTGCGTACTGCCCTGGTTTGCTGGAGCTCCCTGGTGGCAGGGGGGGGCTTTGGGGTCAGGGGAGGGGGAGGAGGACAGAAATCCAAGCATAAAATGGACCATTTCTGACTGTTCACAAACATGGGATACTTCTGTGGCAGGGGAGGACCCATGTGGGTGGGTAGGAAGGAGGTGGAAAAGGGGTTTAAGTATGTACCGTTTTTTTGTTTTTTTGTATTTTGTAAAATTAATAAAAAGTATGTTTAAAAAAAAAATAAAAAAAAACAAAAAAAAACAAAACAAAATGACCTTAACAGATTAGACAACTGGGCCAAAGCAAACAAGATGAATTTTAACAGGAAGAAATGTAAAGTACTACACTTGGGCAAAAAAAATAAAAGGCACAATACAGGATGGGTGACACCTGGCTTGAGAGCAGTACGTGTGAAAAGGATCTAGGAGTCTTGGTAGACCACAAACTTGACATGAGTCAACAGTGTGATGCAGCAGCTAAAAAAGCCAATGCAATTCTGGGCTGCATCAATAGGAGTATAGCATCTAGATCAAGGGAAGTAATAGTACCACTGTATTCTGCTCTGGTCAGACCTCACCTGGAGTACTGTGTCTAGTTCTGGGCACCACAATTCAAGAAGGATACTGACAAGCTGGAACGTGTCCAGAAGAGGGCAACCAAAATGGTCAAATGCCTGGAAACGATGCCTTATGAGGAACGGCTTAGCGAGCTGGGTATGTTTAGCCTGGAGAAGAGAAGGTTAAGGGGAGATATGATAGCCATGTTCAAATATATAAAAGGATGCCATATAGAGGAGGGAGGAAGGTTGTTTTCTGCTGCTCCAGAGAAGCGGACACGGAGCAATGGATTCAAACTACAAGAAAGAAGATTCCACCTAAACATTAGGAAGAACATCCTGACAGTAAGAGCTGTTCGGCAGTGGAATTTGCCGCCAAGGAGTGTGGTGGAGTCTCCTTCTTTGGAGGTCTTTAAGCGGAGGCTTGACAGGCATATGTCAAGAATGCTTTGATGGCGTTTCCTGCTTGGCAGGGGGTTGGACTGGATGGCCCTTGTGGTCTCTTCCAACTCTATGATTCTATGATTCTTTTATTGACTAACAATAAGATTGTTGTGTCTTTATTCTTTTATTCTTTGTCACAAAATTAAAAGACGCCTGCTTCTTGGGAGAAAAGCAATGACAAACCTAGACAGCATCTTAAAAAGCAGAGACATCACCTTGCCTACAAAGGTCCGTATAGTTAAAGCTATGGTTTTCCCAGTAGTGATGTATGGAAGTGAGAGCTGGACCATGAAGAAGGCTGATTGCCGAAGAATTGATGCTTTTGAATTATGGTGCTGGAGGAGACTCTTGAGAGTCCCATGGATTGCAAGAAGATCAAACCTATCCATTCTGAAGGAAATCAGCCCTGAGTGCTCACTGGAAGGACAGATCGTGAAGCTGAGGCTCCAATACTTTGGCCACCTCATGAGAAGAGAAGACTCCCTGGAAAAGACCCTGATGTTGGGAAAGATGGAGGGCACTAGGAGAAGGGGACGACAGAGGACGAGATGGTTGGACAGTGTTCTCGAAGCTACGAACATGAGTTTGCCCAAACTGCGGGAGGCAGTGCAAGACAGGAGTGCCTGGCGTGCTCTGGTCCATGGAGTCACGAAGAGTCGGACACGACTAAACGACTCAACAACAACAACATAAGGGAATTTACCAGCAGCATACAATTCAATACTTACACAAGCCTGCAACCAGCTATCTGCTGTGCATGCAAAAAGGGGAATGTAAACTCTGCTTAGTAAAGAAATTTGCTAGCGCAAGTTAGGAAGGATATTGATAAACAATATATCCTGTCCCCACACTGAACATTCCCATACTCTTGAGGAGGGAGGAGGCCCCGCGACTGGCTTGAGCAACACTGCCTCCGGGGGCAGCCAGTTCCATCCTTTGCTTTCCACAAAGAAGTACTTTCTTTTCGGCCCTGAACCCTCCAGCCTTCAGCTTCCTTGGATGTCTGCAAGTTCCTGGGTTAGCAGAGAGGGAGAGAAATTGTCCTCCATCTACTTTCCCCTCCCCGTCAGGGCCAGGGACAGCCAGGGGCCATTCCTCTCAGGAAACAGCCTCCTTTCTGATTTCAGTATGCTGCCTGCTTTAACCAGCCTGAAGAAGAATGCTGTGGAGTCAGGAAGCTGGCGGCCTTGCTAGCTTGTTTAGTGAGAACCTTCTCCCCATGTAGGGCTGGATTTAAGTTTGATGAGGCCCTAAGCAAATGACCAGTATGACACAATTTGGGTTTCATTCCTACCCCCATTTCTGGATTCTCCTACTTATCCATGCAGACAAACGCCCCGTCATAGAATCGTAGATTTGGAAGGAACCCCAAGGGTCCTCTAGTCCACCCCCTGCAGGGCCAGATTTAGATTTGATGAGGCCCTGAGCTACTGAAGAGAATGGGGCCCTTTCTATGTCCAGCTGTCCTTTGTCAACAACAAATAGTTTCTGTTTTTTGCATTGAATATATGCTATATGGTAATTGATGGACCTCATAGGTATCTCAAGCCATTTGCACATGTTGCCCTGCAACCAGTCCATGCAGAATGTAGGCACCCTATATATAGAAAGGAGCAAACCAGGGATATTTGAGGGAGCAGGCTAGCAGGCGAGGCCCATGACTTACATCCTAGGACCCTGCACAACACTGTTGCTGTATGTAGGTTTTATTTTATTTGTTTCTTATCTTATATTTTGAAAATGTACATCCAGGTTTTTCCCCTTTAATTTGTTTTGGGCCCCCAAGAGAGCGGGCCCCTAAGCTAGAGAAGAAGAAGAAGAAGAAGAAGAAGAAGAAGAAGAAGAAGAAGAAGAAGAAGAAGAAGAAGAAGAAGGAGGAGGAGGAGGAGGAGGAGGAGGAGGAGGAGGAGGAGGAGGAGGAGGAGAAGGAGAAGGAGGAGTTTGGATTTGATATCCTGCTTTATCACTACCCGAAGGAGTCTCAAAGCGGCTAACATTCTCCTTTCCCTTCCTCTCCCACAACAAACACTCTGTGAGGTGAGTGGGGCTGAGAGACTTCAGAGAAGTGTGACTAGCCCAAGGTCACCCAGCAACTGCATGTGGAAGAGCGGAGATGCGAACCCGGTTCCCCAGATTATGTGTCTAGTCTACCGCTCTTAACCACGACACCACACTGGCTCTATGCTTGTTTAGCAGCTTATACATAAATCCGACGACAGTGTTGTCGAAGCTACCGACATGAGTCTGACCAAACTGTGGGAGGCAGTGGAAGACAGGAGTGCCTGGCGTGCTCTGGTCCATGGGGTCACGAAGAGTCGGACTCGACTAAACAACAACAACAAAATCCGGCTCTGTCCCTGTGCCTGGTTCTGTGGAGCTGCCCTGGGGCTAGTTCTGGGAGTTGAGGTCTTGCTCTCTGCCTGGCGCCCTGCCCTGGCGTCCCTCTGCCAGGCCGCTTCCCATAAGAGAGGTCACCTGACTGTCAGCCTAGTCAGCAGGTGCCACTACTCCTGATTAGCACCTCTTGTCCTGCTAATCCTTACCGGGAAGGATGGCTTCAGCCAAGCAGAACAGGCAGCCAGGAATCGGCTGGTCAAGCTGCTGCCCGTAACAGCCCCCCTCCAGTGTCCAGCGTGAAGTTGGCTGCCCTCAACCTCAACCTTCCTCCCCTCCTTCCCTTCCTCCCCCAGCCCAGTCCAGCGCAGGGTCCCCCTCTCATCCAAGCACCCCCCCCCCAAGGTGGAAGGATATGCCCATAGAACCGGCCCATGGAAGAACAAGAGTCTGAGAGATCAGGCCAGGGCCCATCTAGTCCGGCAGATGCCCCAATGAGAAACTTGGAAGCAGGATCTGAGCACAAGAGCAGCTCTCCCCTCTGGTGGTTTCCAGCAACTGGGGTTCAGAACAATTGCTGGAGGCAGAGAGTAGCCTTTGTGGCTGGTGGCCGCCAGCAGCCCTCTCCTCCTGTGGACATGTCTAAGCTGCGTTTAAAGCCGTCCAGGTTGTCAGGAGATGCTGTGAGCTGCCTCACGAGTGCTGGGCCCCCCCATGTGTTTTACTTGGCCCTGCCCTGGGGGAAGAACCTGGTCCCTGGTGAGGAGAGAGTGGGAAGAGGTCCGGAAATTTAAAAAGCCTCCGTTTTAAACCTTAGTCCACACCCCACATGCTGAACTCGAGGCCAGTTTTCAGGGCTTCTGAGCATAACCCTGAGTTGACCCAGCATGATGGCAGAAACTGAACCCAAAGCACCCGGGGGGGGGGGACCCATAGCACCCAGGGGGAGGTTTTTTTTATTGGCACCTGTCTGTCTTGGGAGACAATGGAAGAGTGTGTGGGAATGTTAGGGATGTGGATTAGGATATATTATTAGATAGATCCTATCCAAGCTTCCAATATCAGCAGAGTGATATTCCCCTTTTGTGCGCAGCAAAGTGTGAGCGTTAGGTGTGTTAGAACCTCTGCAACAATATTATACTTCAATATTATGCTTCCTGGCAAATCCCCTTTGTCCCTCTTAAAAGAAATACACAACACAATAGTATTAAAATAAGATAGAGTTTACTCACATGACATCCTGAGTTAACAGCATAATCTCAGAAAGGCAGGGTTACGTAGAAAAGTTACAAATATGTACATCTGGAGTCTACTTAGTAAAGTGAGGCTCCATCTGGTCTCTCTCTTGGCAGCAGGCCGAGAGGGAGAACCATCCTAACTGGAGATTCTCTGGAGATGTGTTCCCGTTGAAGGAGAAAAGGCTAAGAGAAGGAATGGCTGCTGGCTAGGGGCTTTTGTCTGCTAGCTAATCCATCTTATCTGCATATCTGAAGGAACAGGAACTTAGTCAGGTGTCCCTCCAGGTGAGTTCCTCTTAGTGGACACTCTAGGAACTGTTGTGACTTGTCTGCCCCAGTGTTTCATCCCACAGAGTGTGCCTTTGAGGTGAAGTCAAACTGTCTGCTGTGGCTGCAGAGACCGATATCAGAGAGACATGTTTTGTTGCAGCAGGGGAAGATGAAGGTGTCCAGTTGTTCTGCTGCAGGTGCCCCATTGCATTTCTTCTCTCTGCGCTCCTCCCAGCAGTCATTCCTCGTCTGGTCACTGCTACGGATGCACAACCTGACTCTCTGTCTCCAGGCAGGGGGGTTGTCTGGAAGGGACTGAGTTGGTGCTTGTCTCTCTCCCCAACCCCAACTTCAGTCTTGGGCAGAGCTGGCTCCATAGCAGTCACCCGGGTCTGCATTTTGCCGCTTCTTCAAAAGGAGGCGCACCACGATCCGTGCAAACAACGGCCGGGCCACTCACTTTTTCATGTGTGGCTTATGGCAAGAGGACAGGTATTTTCTGGGTTCAGAATCATAGAACTGTAGAAGGGACCCCGAGGGTCATCCAGTCCAACCCCCGTCAATGCAGGAATCTCAGCGAAAGCATCAAGGACAGAGGGCCATCAAACCTCTGCTTAAAAACCTCCCAGGAAGGAGAGCCCACCTTGGAAAAGTCAGAGAAGTTGGGGGCTGCTTGGGCTTGGATTCGTGGGACCCGACATGCTCCCCCCCCCCGACCTTGTTGGTGTTGTGGGTGCGAGTTGCTTCTTTACCTGTGATTCCTGCATTGCAGGTGTGTGTGTGTGTGCTAGGTGACTCTAAGGGTCCCTTCCAACTTGACAATTCTATGATTCAAAGCTGCCAGGAACAGTATCTTTCACCCATCAAATGCCTGAGTGAGCAGGAGTGTTTTCAAATCCCTTCTGAATGTTAATCATGCTGGTGTTCGAAGGAAATAAGGTTATACCATCAATTTTAAAAAAACAAATCGATAAGGATTTCCAACGTGGAATGAATGAACCATATTGGCAGCAATTGGCCCCCCCGGGCTCTGCCACCTATTTGATAGGGATCTGCTGCTGTGGCTCAATAATAGCGTTATAAGATTTGGGGGGGTGCGGCAAGACTCCCCTAAAATATTTGGATTCAGTAAGAGTTTAAGCAAACCCCTAAATTCCTGGGTTTTGTGGGGACTGGAGTTTAAACCAGTTTTTCCCAATCATCAGAATGGCCGAGCCATTAACCCTGGGTGGTCCAGCTCGCATTTTGTGGTGGTCCTCAGCAGCATTCAAGATAAAATGTCTTAAACACTTAAAAAAATATTTTTGTGTCATGCGTTGCTAATGAAAGTGTGTACACCTGCTTGTGTATTCAATTTGTTTAATAATTAAAGCTCTTAAATATATTGGGATGCGGGTGGCGCTGTGGTCTAAACCACAGAGCCTACCTAGGGCTTGCCGATTGGAAGGTCAGCAGTTGGGGTGAGCTCCCGTTGCTTGGTCCCTGCTCCTGCCAACCTACCAGTTTGAAAGCACATCAAAGTGCAAGTAGATAAATAGGTACCGCTCCAGTGGGAAGGTAAACGGCGTTTCCGTGTGCTGCTCTGGTTTCGCCAGAAGCAGCTTAATCATGCTGGCCACATGACCTGGAAAAACTGTCTGCGAACAAACGTCGGCTCCCTTGGCCAGTAAAGTGAGATGAGCACCGCAACCCCAGAGTCATCTGCGACTGGGCTTAACTGTATTAATTGTGTTATATATATTTGATTAAATGTATTAAAGGTGTATTTTTGTTGTTGTTGTTTAGTCATGTCTGACTCTTCGTGACCCCATGGACCAGAGCACGCCAGGCACTCCTGTCTTCCACTGCATCCCACAGTTTGGTCAAACTCATGTTCGTAGCTTCGAGAACACTGTCCAACCATCTCGTCCTCTGTCGTCCCCTTCTCCTTGTGCCCTCCATCTTTCCCAACATCAGGGTCTTTTCCAGGGAGTCTTCTCTTTTAATTTCGTGACTGCTGTCACCATCTGCAGTGATCAAGGAGCCCAAGAAGGTGAAATCTCTCACTGCCTCCATTTCTTCCCCTTCTATTTGCCAGGAGGTGATGGGACCAGTGGCCATGATCTTGGTTTTTTTGATGTTGAGCTTCAGACCATACCAGGTATGCTTAACCAGGCAGGGGAATGAATTCCTGGCTATTTACGGGAGCAGAGACCTCCGACAGCCCTCTGGCTGTGTGTGCAGTCGAGAGGCTGATGCAGGCAGGCAGGTGCACCAGGTGAGGGGCTCAGGCATAACTATCCCCTACCAGCTGCTTGTGCAGCTGAAAGCAGCCATGGGCCAAACAGAGCTTTGTCTCAAGCAGGGAAGGGAAAGGGCTCTGCAGAAGTCCACCCACCTTTCTCCTAGGTGTGGGAATGTTCAGGGTGGCAGGAGAGGATATATTGCTTATTCATATCCTTCCTAACTTGCGTTAGCAAGTTTACTTAGCAGAGTTACATTCCTCTTTATATATGCACAGCAGATAGCTGGTTGCAGGCTCGTGCGAGCCTCTCACTATTATACAATTCACTCTGTCTCAGATTGAATTGTACGTTCCTGGTAAGTTCCCTTGAATCCCTCTGAAAAGAATAAAGATGCCACCATCTTATTCAAGTCAATAAAATAAGTTTACTCACATCAGTTCACAGTTGGATCCCTGAAGGCTGGCTTGGTTACAAATATGTATGCGTGGATCTACCCCATAGGGGGGAATAATGCTAGCTGAGAGCTAGCAGAGCAGTCCTAGCTAGAAGCTGGTCAAATGAAGAAGGAAGTCAAAAGGAGAGAAGGGTGCTGCGTGACTCATCCTCTTGTTACCTGGACAGGTAAGGTCATGCCCACCTTCCATCACATGCAAAGGGAAGGATGCTCCAGCCAGGAGGAGCAGGAAGTTTCGACGGAGTAGACCAAACATTCCCTTGCATGTCTTCTCTAGCATTTCAAGGAATGTTGTACTTGACTGCTCCCAGTGGATCACATCTCACACTATGAAGGCGAGTCCAAGGAAGCCAGGAGGTCAAGACCCACCCAGGAAGAGATTTTCATCTCTGGGACTTTTGGTCCTTCCTTCTCCTTCTTTGGAGGTCTTTAAGCGGAGGCTTGACAGGCATATGTCCAGAATGCTTTGATGGTGTTTCTTGCTTGGCAGGGGGGTGGACTGGATGGCCCTTGTGGTCTCTTCCAACTCTATGATTCTATGATTCTATGGTCCCTGACTGAAAGCTTCTTCCCACCCTGTAGATGAGTCAAAGAATCACCACGCCACAGTGGGTCCAATCATTGTACGCTATGTTTCTGCGTTGCAGGGGGTTGGGCTAGATGACCGCTGCGGGTCCCTTCCAACTCTACAATTCTAAGATTCTATACTCTTGTGTCCGAAACGCAGTGCCGGGATCCTTAAGACTTTGAACTTTTTGGGGGAAGGTGATGTCATCCATCGTTGGAGGTTTTAAAACAACGGCTGGATGGCCACCTGTCAGGGTGATTGATTCCTGCATTGCAGGGGGTTGGACTAGATGACCTGTGGGGTCCCAGCCCTGCAACTGTATGGTACCTAGATGCCTTTCCTGCACAACTTCTTCCATTGCTGAACAAGATCCTCTGGACAGCGGGGAAGTTGCAGGGGCAGGTGGAAGCAGCCCCTAGAGATCAGTGACCCAAAGCCTGCCTGAATACGGACATTGTTGTAGACAGATGCCATCACCTTGAAAGCCTCCAAGGGCAGATTCTGCCACAACCTCCCCCAGCTGCTCGGCTAAAGCTAAGAAGCTCTTTCTGATATTTCAACTTTAATTTCCATCCACACCCTTTCCTGGTGGCCTGGAAGGCCATTTTTTTTCTTTCCCTCTTGTGCTGCTGAGGGAGCTCACCCCTGATTTCTCATTTAAGTCAGCAGCCTATGCACCAGGGTACAGTTAAACTATGGAACTCACCGCCACAGGAGGCCGGGAAGGCCGCCAAACCAGGATGCCTTTAAAAGAAGATTGGGGCAGAAACATGGAGGAGGAAGAGAGGGCTATCGATGGCAACTAGCCAGAACGGCTACACTCAGGCTCCACAGTTGGCGTAACGTTCCTGAACCCCAGTTTCTGGAAGCCGCAGGAGGGGAGAGTTGCTCTAGTGATCGAATCCTGCTTGCTGGTTTCCAGCAGCCAATCGCTCAGCCCCTGCGAGTACAAGACGCTGGCTTGGATGGGTCATTTGCCTGATCCAACAGACACTTCCAATGTTCTTATCTTTCCCCTGCTTGGCCTTCAAACTGGGCGGCTCAACTCTACATGTAGCCACCTGCAAACTGGTCCCACTGCCCTGCATCAACTGGACTGCAGTTGATCCGAAGATCAAAGGTGGGAAACACAGACAGGATCCTCCCAGGAAAGCCTTTTACTGTCAACCGTGTGGCATGCGAGGGGGGTGACCAGCTTTCCGACACAACTCTCAGGCTCTGTGCAGATTCCAGACTAAGGGAGTCACCCCGGGCCTGTCTGTCCTCTCTGCAGCAGATATCGCGGTGTGGCTATTGACTCATAACTATTTGGGGGCAGGATATTCCCCATGCCTTACTCATGGGACATGGACGATGCCCTGTGACTGCCTGTCCCCTGACCTCAGCCGGACATAAGAATAGACTGCAGGATCAGGCCCATGGCCCTTCCAGGCCAGCATCCTGTTCTCACAGGGGCTGACCAGATGCCCCAATGGGAAGCCAGTGAGCCTATGACCTCCAGAGCCCTCCTCTCCCCTCCGGTGGTTTCCAGCAACTGGTGTTCAGAAACATTGCTGCCTCCACATCATGGCTGGTAAGTCATTGATAGCCCCCCTCCTCCAGGAATTTGCCCAATCCTCTTTCAAAAGCCAGCCAGGTCTGTGGCCATCATCCCTGCCTCCTGTGGCAGGGAGTTCCATAGTTTACACACTGTGTGAAAAAAAGCACTTCCTTTTATCCATCAGCTTCAGCAGACGCCGACCACTTCGGCTGTTATGAGGGAGAAAAACCTTTCGCTACCCACTTCCTCCTCAACATGACTCATTTTTACAAACCTCACTTCACCTTCTTACTCAGCTTTTCTCTGAAATAAATAAATAAAAATCCTCATTGCGCAGTGCTGCTCCCTAGTGGTGGGGCTTGTGAAGCAGCAACACCGATTCCACTTGGCGCAGGACTGCTTCTGCAAATTTTGACATTTGATTATTATTCATTTTTTTGGAACCTTACACACGCACACGCACACACACACACACACACACACACACACACTGCTCTTTTTCTAGGGAGTTTAGGGCAGCGTACACAGCACTCTCAGAAGCCTCCATTTTATTCTCACAGCAACCCTGTGAGGTAGGCTAGGCCTGAGAGGTTGTGACTAACCAAAGCCAGGCAGTGAGCTTTGTCACCAAAGAGGCTTTTGGAACTGGGGTCCAGGGTCCTCTTTGCTTGTTCATTGCATTTATACCCCCAGCTTCCCATCGTTCCCGGGAGCTCATGGTGGTGTAAATGGTTTCCCCCTTTCTCAATCCATCCTCACAACAACCCTGTGAGGTAGGTTAGGTTGAGAGATATAGCAACTATCCCAAGCTTACGCAGTGAGCCAGGGGCACCAACTATGTATAGGGGGCTGTGGGTGCCTGAGCACTCACACAAAAAAAGTTGTGGGTGCTCAGCACCCACACCTCAGGGCCCCCGATTCAACTTCCAAGGTCTCACAAGACCTCGGACAGCATCTCGGAAATGGTTTCTGAGGTGGGTGGGGGGACGGGACATGCACCGGGCACCCATATCCTGGGGTGCAAGTTGGCTCCCCTGCAGTGACCTTCATGGCAAAGTGGGGATTCGAACCCTGGTCTCTCCCAGGTCCTAGTAGTCCAACACTCTAACATACCCGCCACCGTTTTTCCGATGGAAATAAGGACGCCATAAGGAAAAGCAGGACATTCCAGGAACAAACAAGACCCCGGGATGGCTTCTGCAAATCTGGGGCTGTCCCTGGAAAAGAGGGACTGCTCCAACCACAAGGACCACCTCTGGCTGAGTGGCGATGGGGGACAGCCATGTGCCAGGCACTGGGCAGACAAAGGAAGGCGATTGCCTCACTGGCTCATCTGTGTCTGGCATGGAAGACGTTGGCTGGGGACAAGCTGGGCAAGAGGAAGAGTGTGGAGAAGGGGAGTCAGAAGGAAGGAAGGAAGGCAAAACGAGGGCTCTCTTCCCAAAGAGGAAGCCCAGTCAGGGCCGTCTTAAGTGCCCCTCGCGCCATGGTGCGCCGGATCTCTCCGGCGCCCTCCCGCCCCATTTCCCAGCGCGGTGGGCGGGTGGGCGCAGCGCACAGCTGCGCGGCGGACCAGCAGACCGGCCAGCCAGCGGGCGGGCGCAGCTCGCGGCGCCCTCCTGGCAGGCCGGCGCCATGGTGCCCTGCGCCACCCAGCCTATACGTAGGGCCGGCCCTGAGCCCAGTCTTGCTCAAGGTGCTTTTGCAGAGCCCAGCTGGCTGCCTTGGCTCCTTGGCCAATGATAAGGGTGAGGAAAACACCATCCCTGATAAGAGGCCAAAGAAGGCACCAAGGCGGGTGGTGGAATCTGGGCGCTTGTTTAGGAGAAGATGCTGATATAAAATGCATGAGGACATGACGCATCGCCGGGAGAACTGGTTGCACTTTCCCCTAGAAAGATTCTGGGCACGTTGGGAAGGCGGAAGAGCCCCCCCCCCTAGCCCCCAAATGACGCAGAGGATAGGGAGATCTGGTCCCAGTCCTCGTCAATGGACAAGGACGTTCAGGGTCCCTTTTGCTCCAGCTACGTTTAACTGCATTTACCGTAATTAAGTAAGTGGATGGTGCAGCTGCCGACACTTCATCCTGCCAAGGGGCGTTTATGACACCTGTAACCCAATCACCCACCCTCGCTGGCTGGCTTTAATATGCCAGGCCAGGCAAGGAGCTCAGGACCTCATGGTTGGGAACTTGGCTGTAAGCAGACTCTCCCCCTTCACCATCCCACAGGAACTGGGACTGACCCCACGATACCGGGCTCAGCTGTAACTGTCACAAGAGCCTAGCCTAAATCAGGCATGTCCAACAGGTAGATCGTGATGTACCGGTAGATCCCCGGATGTCTGCGGCAGATCATCGGCTCCCCCCAAAGAAGCCGAACAACTGTGGCTCCCCTAAAAAAAAAGCTCAACATTTTACCTCCTTCCTGGAAAAAGCTCAACAACTTTGACCTGAACCCAAAAAAGGGGGGTAGATCGCTGCCAGTTTTTAACTCTGTGAGTAGATCGCAGTCCCTTGGGAGTTGGCCACCCCTGGCCTACATCATGCGTAGGCAACCTAAGGCCTGGGGGCCAGATCTGGCCCAATTGCCTTCTAAATCTGGCCCACAGACAGTCCGGGAATCAACGTGTTTTTACATGAGTAGAATGTGTGCTTTTATTTAAAATGCATCTCTGGGTTATTTGTGGGGCATAGGAATTCGTTCACACACACCCGTCCGCCCCCCCCCCCCAAGGTCTGAGGGACAGTGGACCAGCCCCCTGCTGAAAAAGTTTGCTGACCCCTGGCCTAAATCCATGGTTCCCAAACGACCTACACTGGCTCTCAGTTTCTGAGCACAATTCAAAGTGTTGGTGCTGACCTTGAAAGCCCTCAACGGCCTCGGTCCAGTATACCTGAAGGAGCGTCTCCACCCCCAACGTTCTGCCCAGACACTGAGGTCCAGCTCTGAGGGCCTTCTGGCGGTTCTCTACCTGCGAGAAGCAAAGCTACAGGGAACCAGGCAGGGGGCCTTCTCAGTAGTGGCGCCGTCCCATCAGATCTCAAGGAAATAAACCACTATCTGACTTTTAGAAGACATCTGAAGGCAGCCCTGTTTAGGGAAGTTTTTAATGCTTGA